>NW_023998416.1:23070933-23194138 GCF_014805625.2 Glossina fuscipes
GTGTGTGTGTGTGTGTGTGTGTGTGTGTGTGTGTGTGTGTGTGTGTGTGTATAAAGTTACGAATATGCGCGCGTGCGCATACAATATTGTCCTCCAAATACAATAACACCAATAACAACGTTAATGTTCAAATGGGTAGGAGCACGTGTATGCATTTTACAAAGCTTTGCAAGGTTTGTTTAAGATCCAGTAGGCTTAAGCACAACCATCGATCTGTATATGTATGTACAAGAAGGCATGTGTGAGTGCATCTTTTATTAAAACGATCTTTGTCATCTCTCCTGCGTTTCTTACCTTTCTTTCAGTCAATATTATTAGTTTGGATTTTTTTGCTTTTAGTAAAAATTCTTAACACAAATAGAGAGAAACAGAAACATAAAACGAATTTATATATAAAATGTATGCTCTAATGTGCATGTGCTTGTTTGTATGTATATATGCATGGTTAAATTTCTTTAGCTAGAAGTGGTTGGTGTACATTTTATGCTTTAAGTCTTGCTAGCTTTTCTTTTTTTTTTTATTTATTTTTTTTTTTATTTATTTGTAGATTTTATTTCGAGCAGATACACATAAAATAGTGAACACATTAAAAAGCAAAAGCAACAATAAGAAAAGCAACAACACTACTAAATACTATTAACAATTTCTGCACAGTAGCAGTTTTTGGTGTTTAATGTGCGCTTGATTTTTGTAGTGAAAACATATCAGCAGCAACAACAGAACCAGCAGCAGCAGCAGCAGCAGCAGCAGCAGCAACAGTAACAGCAGCAGCAGTCTTTAACTGCAAAGGCAGGGTAAAGGAGAATAAATAGCACACAATACCATGTGATGCTGTGGTCTGGTCATGAGAGCACAAGTAACATGTTCACCAATACTTATCGTAAGGCAAAAAAAAAAAAAAAAAAAAAGAACAAAAACAAAACAAAAAAAATTAAAACAAAAAAGAAAAAGCATAACAACCATTGGTAGCCCCGCTCATAAACAACCACCAACAGAAGCATAAAATTAAATAAAAAAGCAACAACAACGAAAAATCAGCCTTTAAGTTTTAACATGCGGCTGCATTCTTCGTGTCATTGCAATGTCTTGCAATTGCCTTAAATACAAAATATATTATAAAACAGAAAACAAAATAAAAAAAGAGTAAAATAAAATTTAAAAAAGCAAAAAAAAAAACGAAAAACATAAACAACAACAGCAACAACAGCAGCGAACCTTAGCAATAATAACAATTTTGCAAGATTGTTTTTGATTTTGGTGTCCACATGCATATGCATGCATATATGTGTGGCTGTGTATGTCTGACTGTGTGTATGTGTGTGTATATGTGTGCATTTGTGTGTATGTGTATGTATGTGAATATGCCTCATTGAGTGTTGGGATGTGAAATTTGTGGCTACTCGTTTTTGTTAAATAAAAACCAAAAAAAAAAAAAACGAAAAGAATATAAAACACATTTTTCCTGCCTTACATACCCACAAATATATATCTACTTTTATTTAACTGCACTCATGTGTGCATCATATCGTTACGTATACATAAAAACCTTTATAAACGAGTATACGTTTGTATGTATGTATGTGCATGAATTGTTTTTATTTTTATTTTTTATTTTATTTATTTATTTTTTTTTTTTCCTCTCCAGTTTCCTCTTTCCATTTTCTGAAGGTATGAAATATTATATTTTGTGTATATGAGGATTTTTGATTAATGACCTATAATCAAAGTTAATGGACATTTTTTGTATTTTTTTTTTCGTTTCTCTCGATTTTGTTGTACTTTAATCATAAAATGTTTATTAATGAAAGAAAGCACAAACAAAAACATTCTTCTTCTATAGAGTGCTATAATGTTGAACGATTAAAACACTAAAAAGGCGTAGAAGAATAAAAAAATAAAATTAAAAGAATAAAAAAAAGCTTTAGCGATATCACGAAATTGTTATGATATACGTAAAAAAAGAAAAATAAAAAATAAAACCAATTACATCTAACGTAAATATTCGTATTAGAGGCACTGCTCACATACACAAAATTTTATTCGCTCTTCTCGCATGCTACATGACATATTATACTCCACGTATTGCAATCGCATCTCAACAACATGTTATTGTTCCAAGTGTTCCTTCGAACATTGATTGCAACGTTGATCTAAAAAAACATTATAAAAACATTACAAATACCCTCAACCACTTCACCCAACATAATTTTTCACTTCCTTTCACTATAAAATATTAAATTAGTTGACTTTCTTATATCCTTCATCGTTTATGGTACATATGTGTATTAAGTTTGTATGGATATATGCTTGAAATAGACGCACTTTTTATTATACCAATCGACTCAGGATCGCTGTCTGATCAAGCGTGTCTATCCGTCCGGCATTGTCCTATGTTCAACCTACAGTCCGGAATTTTTAAAATATTTTGATATATTGGCGTGACATGAATCGGGCAACACTCTTGAAAATGGTTCGGATCGGATCACTTTTTCGACTGCTTCCCATATGAAGTTTTATTTTGAAAAGTCCTTATTTGAATAACTGGGTCTATCTAAACTCCTCCTGGGTGTTACAACCATCCGTACAAACTGTATAACAAGCCGTGTAGAATGTAAAAAATACGAACAGAACTCAAGTCTATTACTTAGATTGAAGTCGCTATTCGGAAATTGATTCAGAAACCGTCCAATTATATTGAGAAGCGGAATGCACTGCAAATAAACGACTTAAATAACTTTTTCCACCCTGCAGGGTGTATTAACTTTATGGCGTATGTATGCCACACCTAGAAGGACTTGTGATAGACTCACCGTTTATTTATCGATCTAAAGTGATTCTGTGAAAGTGATTCCAAATCGACCTAAAAACTTTCGCGATATATTATTTTGATGAAATTGGGTACACTGAAGTGTTTGGACTTCGTTTCAGACCACTTCTTCAACCACTTCTCGTATAACGCCTTATTTTGAGACTCGAACCACCCTGAAGGTCTATTGCACGAGATCAAAATTTTCTTTTCGTTGCACTCGATAAACTTTCCGATTATATCGTTACGAGAGCTACGTAACAGATGTTACTTCTTCCATGACAAACCTCACGCAGACGATGTCCTGTATACCCGCGAAAATTGTAGTGCTGAAGCAGAATTAAAATAGAGCTGGTGGCCAAGCAGAAGTAGTGGCATTTTCATTTCGTATTTATAGGCTTTTTATTCGAATTTTTTTTTTCGATTTTTAATGTTGCCGCAGAAAACAACCTCTTAAGCAATTGAATAACTCACTACTCATAATAATTGTATAAACTCACGCTGTTGCCAGAATAGATTATCATTTTCAATAAATCTGATTGAAGTGATTTCCACGGTATAGCACTTAAGGTGTTGAACTCTTTGTTTATTTACACTTTAACTTTGTTGTTTTTAATAATATTTAATAAAATCTTAAAAAAGTGGTGTTACAATTTTAAAAACGATAACAATGAATGGGTGTGTCAAGCGTATCTATGAGTGTACAAAATATTGCAAATCAAATATTTGCTAAGCTTAATTCAATAACAAAACGTTAACTATGTTAAAGACCGAAAGCAAAAAAAAACAAAAAAAAAAAAGCGCCACAAATTTGCTTAGTAATTAAAATTGGTAGAAAGGCCAGGTTTAAGAGAAATCAATGGAATTGAATTCTTCCAACGGTTGGTTTTTCGCTCAACCGATGTAGCGATATGCTGAGAACTTGAACTGAAGAGTAAAATATAATTAAGTGAGGTGGTGCCTCAGTAAAGTATAACATAATTCTTTGCAAAAAATGGAACGCTATGAATACCGTAAGATTCTAGATGTGTATGTGATAAAAAATTAAACATTAAAACATTATACTGCGCAGCGGTGTAGCATTGAATATATTTCGCTTAATAGTGTTATTCATATAACGACCTTTCAAAACATCGAGTCACATGGAAAGTTGTCGAAATTAGTGCTCTGATGCGAACTATTTGCAATGGCCTTTGTCCATGATCTCAAGCACTTCTACCAAAAATTGCTATCCACAAGTTGAACAAACGAACACAAAACGAATGGACGGACAGACCAGCTTAGATCGATTCAGACAAGAACAAATTATATTTGCGCAACTTTTGCAACAAGCTATGCAGAATATAATTAAACTTTCTAGCGAACATTTCACATAATATCCTTCCGAACGAAGATTGCCTTATGCCTTCCACTGGTCAGTGGAAAACTCTTTTGAGCAATATTTCGAAATGTATGCAAGTTAGGGAAGAGCAATTTGCTTGCGACACAAGCTCTATAAAAAATATTTTTTCATAACAAAAGCTAAATATTTTTGTCAACGAAACGACGAATTTCTTTCTTAGATTAGTTGAAAAAAAAAAAAACATGTTCGAAATATTATAAATTAAAGACCACCGAAAACCAGTTTTTAAATATTCATCACCAACGAACAGAGGGGTATATTCATTTTGTCAAAACATATGCGACATCTAAATGAAAGGAAAACAAACCAAATCGGTTGAAGGCCCCGCCTATGCTACTACATAAGCACAAGAACATCTCTGCTTTTTGCAAGGGAAACAAATTTGTGTTTTGCTCGTTACTCACAAGCTACGCTAAATAAACGCTAGATAAAACAGTGTTCACGCCTACCTGTTTTAAAATTTCCTTTTTTATCAAAACCTTTCAAGAACCCCATAAAGTATACACACTTTCGAGAAGTGCCAAATACGGAATACACAGAAGCATGGACGTCTCTTTTAAGTCTCTTTTAAGATAACTGTGATGAGTATAAAAGATTCTGTCACAACCGAAAATACTCTTGTTTTCTTTTCTTTTTTTTTTAATTTATGAAAAAAAATCAACTCTTTAGTTTTTTAGATATAAATCATGACAGATTGTCACTTAATTATACGCTACATCGCTTGTGATGCAAGGTGTTGACGTAGAAGGGATTAAGAAAAACGCACTTGTAATTATATTGATCATTTTCTGAATCGATCTAAGCTTGTCTGTCCGTCCATGCATTATTGCGTTCAATTTATATGTCGCAATTTTTGAGATATTTTAATGAACTTTTGTACACTGGCACGTTTTGACTCAAGGACGAATGCTATTCAAAATGGTTCGGGTTGCCCACTCGCCGTATAACGACTTATTTTGACAAGCAATTATATGAAAGAAAATTTGGGAATCCGATCAAAATCGGTTTGTGGTGGTATTTCGACGTTCTAAAATTGGTAAGGTAGGGCAATTTTTTGAATATCCTCCTGTATAACCTTTCCTACGAAAACTAAATCTTTACCCGGTAAAACGGAATAATTTGCAATTATTCATAGCGAAAATTAGTTTACAATAGTGAATTGACAAAGGAATCAACCTTATGGAATTGGGATACCGTGGGTCTATCTTTTGAATGCCATCGCACATGAGCATTATCAGGGAATATAGATTTTTATACGTCAAAAAAATCAAATTGTCAATGTTTTATGTTCGAAATTTGTTCATGTTCATAACTAGACATAAACATAAAGTGGACCACATGGATGTATTTCTTGGACGTCACTCCATATAGGATTTCTTATGAAGAGAAAGATTCAATTCGTAATATTTTGTAGTTAAAATTGTTCCATAGTAACAACTTAAACGAAAAAATGTCCGGTAGGGAATATGGACTACATTGGCCTATTTTTTACACTCTAATATAATATATAAAGAGATGATTATGAAAAGCAAGCCTTTTTATGGGAAAGAAGTTTAATATCTATTTTTAAAAAATAATAAAATATTTTTAGAAGTGAATTAAATTTTGCTTAATTTAGATCGTGGGCGGCCTTTTATCAGCAGTGTGCATTTGCATTAAGATAACGCGTAATTCTCGATATATTATTTTCAAAACGAGTAAATAACTGTATTACACGAGTTTGTGTAGGATACCTAATGGTCGGCCTTGTCCGACTATAATGTTCTTACTTGTTTTTTATTATTAAAATCATATTTAAAACTTCACATAAGATTTATATATATTATCTAAATTTCAGAAAGTTTATGCTGACATTTTTAATTTTTTTTTATTTATCAATAAAAGAGAAGCGACTCTGATAAATATTTATTTATTTACTTAATTATTTTAGTTTTATTTTTGTTTTTTTTGTTTTTTTCTCTCCGCATACGTTAGCGATGAGTCCACTTAGCGTGTTAGTGCCAAATATTCATTTGTTTTTTGTTATTTTTTTTGTTTTTCGATCGAATAATTCTTCGCTGGTTGTTACTATTATCAAAATATATTTGACACTAATACATATGTGCACAAACTGTTTACAATTTCTATGCGTCTAACAATATATATGCATGCGTATAAAACAATCTTACATACATATATATATATATATATATATTCATATATGTAAATATACATACAAAAATCTAGATAAATACATAAATAGATGGCTTGGTATGCGTTGTTTATGACAAGCACAAAATATTTGCTAAATAAAATATGTGACTTATAAGTCTCTGTATATCTTATCTATTAACTGAGTAATGTCATTAATACGAGTATGCACACACAAATACTACATCAGGCAATTGCGATAAGAATCGAATGATTTTTTAAATGGAATGCGAACAATCTATTAGATATGATGTTGCTGTTACCACTTAGAATGTAATCTGCATTTCCTTCACTTGGTTTTTTCTTTTGAACGAGAAAAAAAAAAACCAAAAAAAAAAAAGAAGAAGAAAAACGAACATAAAAAAGAAGATTTAATGCCTCGCGAAATCAATACTTATCAGTGAAATGTCATTAAACACATTTCCACACAGCAAGCAACATTGCATTCATCCACAGCTGAGGACGTTCACTACTCTCTCTCTCTCTCTTCTATAAATATGACAACCAGCCATATTTATCACTCATCGTTATCTATCACATTAACTGTACTATAAAAATGATTAAGCCTAGCATTAGAAGCAGCGTTAATTAGTCACAAAAGCTAGTCCAAGTAATAAGTATGGTTTAGCGTCCATGAAGGCTCAATATTTTTATTTATTTTTTTTAATAAATAAATTTATGCAATGCATACGTATAATGCATTTCGGATGACTATCTATGCCGGCATACCATTGAAAAAATGTGCAAACTTTTATGCATTCATTGGTGTTGTTCTAATTTTTTTTCTTTCTTTGCAATATATATATATATATATATATATATGTATATACTGTTTTTATACCCACCAACGGCAGTTTAGACGGTATACTAAATTTGCAAAAATGTTTACAACATACAAATATAAAGCTTCAGAAAAGCTAGGCAAGATTGTCCCTCCTTCCGCCCTTACACGTATCCATCTGTGGTAAAGTTTCTCCCGTTTGCAAAAATTATTATCTCGAGGCTTGAAACATTCTCAGAAAGTATTATTATTATTACAATTTTAGACTAATGAAATAAATTCTTAGACTAAAAAAAAAAGAAGACATTGAGCACTAGCAGCACAGGCTATCGGCTCTAATATAAATAAATGTACATTGGATAATGAGCTTAGTAGTACTAATAAAGTCATATATAGAATTTATATTCGGTTCTGAAGCTGATTTTAGAATGTCCAAAGGGTTAGTCGCTCCAAATGCAATACTTCTAGCCAAGGAAAACTTAAGGCAGTCGCAGAGAATCTCCTTTATAGTTAGAGTTTGTCCACAACTGCAGATTGGGAAGGAAGACTTCTTCTGCGATAGTATGACCAAGACGAATTCTCGAAAATGTTTGGATCTTGGTTTTCTCAACGTTTGTTGGATATGAAGGTGGAATTAATTGAGGTTTAATGGAAGAGTAGTGTTGATGATGGTATTGTAAATTTCCTTCTGCAATTTTCACTTTAACTTTTCTCCCAATGTATCTTTGAAGATCCAACATTTCCACGACATCATCCATAAATAGGGGAGCAGAAGCAGCATACTTTGCCGCTCGATCACCCTGCTCATTTCCCAATAAACCGATGTAAGTAGCAGAAAGTATCTGATTCCAAAAGAAAACAAAATGGAGTTTTTGATCATTGCTGCCAAAGTATGATAAATACAATGAGAACGCTTCCCCGGGTCGTCATACTATATGTACTATACTGCTTTATTTTTAACACTACCTGCACGATGCTCGTCAATTTCACGATCTTTTAAAGTTCACCATAAAGTAGTCGATATCTTGAGATAGCGATAATGCAACAAATATATATGTTTAATGTAACGATCACTTTTGCGTACCTAGTTCTACGAAAAGCCGTTAATTTGACCGGAAATTTTTATATATCGTCACATGTATAAAAATGAAGATAAGAAGCTTTGACACAAACATTTCTTGAACGATTAAAAAGGCAAGGCTAAAAAATAGATGCGACATAGTCAGAGACACGCCCACCATGCAGAAGAACTGAAACCAACTGGGAAACAACCAACAATTTTTTCATACTTTCGTCTGTGACTTTCGATCCCGTAAATATTTATCTGAAAAGCTGATGTCAAAAGAATTGTCTGAATCAGTCGGACGTTGTCTCGATCGGCTTACTAATATGTGCATAATGGAAGATAAAATGTTTACTTTCAACTTATTTAGCTTTAACTTAGACCGCTTGAGTAGCCGCATGTTGGTAAGAATTGCTATTACCAAGGCTGTGTTCGCGGGTTTAAATGTCAAGAGCGGTAGAGTTCACTTTGCTCGTAGCTATACTGAATGCTGAGTCGGTAAAGGCATAACGCACATATCCATTAGGCTGCGGCCGATTTCCTATGTCTTTCTCCTTCCTCGCTATCATTAAAAAAAAGGAAAAATTCCAATTTATTTCCCATTTATTCTGAATCGAATTTTATCGTGCATTGTGGATGTTGTTTGCGGCTATGACTATCCATAAAGTTTATCACCCAAAGTGATGGATTTCCCGCTAATTTCGTTTGAAGATGAGGATGATGAGTATAGAAGATTCAGTGACAGCTGATTATAATTGTCTTATTTGTTATATTATTATTGCTGTTGTTGTTGTTGTTGCTATTACTGGTTTCTTCTAAAATGACAATACATTCAATTGTGCAATTTTTTTCTGCTTTTATTCATTTTCGCAATAGAATACCCTGAATTAAAGAGAGAATTGCATAAAATTTTTTATTTAGTTTATTTGCTTGAAAAGCATTCACTTCATTTTGCAATTAATTTGTAAAATGAACGATTTCTTTCCATACATATATTCGTATATTCATTGGAAGGTCAATTTCGTAAATAGAACACAAACCGCGATTTTTATGAAAAGTTGTCACAGTAGAATTTGTTTATTTGAATTTTCTAATTATGAAACAAGTTCCAGTGAAGATTAGCAATTTAATCGCTTATAAAAATATGTTATATTTTTATACCCACCACTGTAACATGCGGTTATAATCATTTTGTTTTTTCCCCAAAATATATGTATGTAACACACAAAAGTAAGCTTCAGAGACCCTAAAAAGTATATATATTCTTGATAAGCGTGATATTCTGAGTTGATTTAGCCATGTTCGTCCGTCACTGCCTCTGTGTAGTGTGTGTTGTTGGTACTCTCTTGGTCGCAACAATTAAGATATCGACTTCAACTTTGGTAGAAACAGGTAGGAAGTTTCTGCACGCAGGTTGCTATACTGGTTGCCAAGGTCATTAGGATTACAACCATTTTCTAGTTTTATATCGACATTTGTCACAGTCTATAATATTAGAAATACATTCCTCCCGTTAAAGTTGGATCATAAAAAGCACCTGACGCGTCTAATTTTCCCAAAAGTTCAGGTATATATAACTTAGTTAGTAATGTTTGAATGATGCAAGTTTCAGTTGCTTGCATGCTGTCCTTCAGTGTAGATCATATATGAAAGATTGGCATTTCATGTATGGAACTGCACCAGCAGAAATTTATGTTAACAACAATGTTGTGGGATTTTTGGGTTTATGTTATCTACTAAACTATAGTACGCCTATTCCCTTCATTTTTAGCCTCGATCGGTACTGTCAATAACTACGCAGGTGTTTATGCCCTACATCACTTGTGATTTAGGGTTCATTAAGTCTGTGCGAGCTGCCCTTGTGTTTATCGCGTACCACAAGTGGTGTAGGGTGTAAATACATTCATCATAAAATATCTGACAATTTCAATAGTAATTGTCTTTAAAATAAATAATGATTTTCGGAAAACACTAACCTTTCATCAAGAACATCGACATATCAATGGACATATCAATGGACTAACTTGATGTATAAAACTTTGTAGATTGACAAACAAACAAAACACGCAGGGAAATTAAATTTGGCTTTGACTGAATGATTTATACACCCCACCAACTTTACTTTAAAAGAGAATGAAAAATATATATAAATGCTATTGTATGATCGTGGTCCAGTTGTTTCAATTTAGTGGAATATACGTGATACCTATGCCATTGATCTCTTGCAGCTCATGACTAGTAAACAAGTTGCTCAATATGCGTGTTCTTTGATCGATTTGCCTAGAAGAACTTCGAAAGTTTTCCGGAAAATGTTTGCCGTAGGCAGCTAATCAATAAAACAGATAGACGTACGGATTGACAGACATCCTGAGTAAAGTTATGTATACTCTATCGGGTCTCTGCAGCTTCTTCCTGGCTGCTGCAAACGGTTTGATTAGGGAATGTAATTCTTATACCCTATAATATGGAACGGAGAGGCTTGGCCAATTCATCCTAATTTAAAGATATCGGAGGATCGTTTATAGAAAATGCGAATAAATTAACGATGTGATTGCACTTTCTGAATACTATTAGAAGCGGCCAAAAACGCATTTCATTTTTTGTGCGTGTTGTTACAGCTATTTGGTCCATTTCTAATATCAATTTATTTGGAAGGATTTCCATTGTTTCTGCTACATTTGTAGTAGACATCTTAACTTTTGCTCCACCACAGACGGACAAACAAGGATGGTTCCGTTCTATGGTGCTTTTAATTGGTCGTACAAATATTCTACAAGTAAGGAGAATGTAGCCATGGTGATGCCACTAGATCAAATAAAAATAAGTAAAAACACTATAAGGTACCATACCTAACATCATTCCATTTAATGCAGTTATTCATATAACGACCTTTCAAAATACGGTTTTATATGGAAATTTGGCGAAAAAGTAATCCGATCCGAACCATTTTCAATGTTCCAAATTTCATTTAAAACAACTAAAAAATTGCGACCAGCACTTTACTGAACACTAGAAAAACGGAGGAACAGACAGACAAACAAATCGACCGATCTAATAAAAGGCGTGAAGGCTCAAGTCCTTGTACACATTCGAACTTAATTCAATATACCATTGTACCACAAGTGATATCGTGTATAATAAAGAAGAGAAGTAAAATAGAAGAAGAGAAAACTTTTAGTTAAGCCGTCGAGTAGTATAAGATTTTGTGAACTAACATAACATAACGTTTTCAGGCATTAAGAGAAAATCCACTGCAAAAATTTTTGAAAATCAATTTGTTTTGACTTAGGAAATCCTTTTAAGCTTTTACGTGCGAAAAAAATGTCCTTATCAGAAAGACATTCTTTATGAAATTTCGGGCATTTCTTCAAGTGCTTCGAAAGGATAACATGCGTCAAAGAAATCTTAGCTGGAAAGTTTTACCCTTGTTTTCTAATCTCTACATTAAATTAAGGCTAACCTTTAGCAAGTGTTTTTATGTTCATTGAAAAGGATTCCCAAGCAAAGGAACAGAGGTTGTGTAGCTTCATCGACCCATCAACAAAATATATCAGTTCTCTTATTACGAAAACGCAAGCATTAGAATGGACTTCTTGTTGTTAATTACGAGTCTCTCTACACTTTCTTTCTTATTTTTACTACGTTCCGCTTCCACCTTAAAAAAAATCGCCAAACCGCTCAGCAACCGCTTTTTTGTTAAAATGTTGCAGTGACCTCTCTCTTTGAAGAAAAAATATTTCCTGATAAGTAACTGCTACTGATCTAAAAATCTGGTGCAAACGATTATCAGGGCAATTTTTAAAGTTCGACATAGAAACATCTATTGGAACGGTCGTAACTGCAAATGGCTTGAAATTGTGACAATTATTAGAGATATGCCCTAAGACGCAATACATTAGTGCATAGTAAATGAGAAGAAGGCATTGTGTACGAAGGCAGAGATTACTTTCAAATTATAATTGAATAGTCAAGGGGAAAAGATACGAACGAACACATACTTGATATTGAAACTGACTAAAACTCTCTATAGTTAAGATAAAATACTTAAAATATTTTTATATAATTAAGAGCTTAGCAAAGAAAAATATTGGTCATGGCAACACAATACACGCCCAAATAACGATATCACAGAAAAATCTCAACCATTTACCTTCATGCATACGTACGTACGTACATTGCTGAATAAAAAAATATATTATTTTTAAGTACAAAATCAATTTATGTCAAGCTTTAGTTTTTTGTTCTCTTTTCTTTTTTTTTTTTTTAAACGTTTTTCTTTTTTGTTGTTTGCCCGTGTTGTCAGCCTATTCAATGATTAACAACTTATTTAAATTTTATATTAAATTGGAATTCTTAGACATCATACTACAAACAAATAAGACGGTATCATTTGGATTGAATGTCCAGTGAGTAACGGTATAACAATTGGATTAATGCGTTTGTTACATAGGGCAAGATTTTTGAAAACATGCACGTACTGGTTTGATTCTTAAGATAACTTAATACGTGCGCTTAATGGTTCAGTTAGTCACTTTTCTCAAGGTTATAGAATTTAACAAGGAAAGCGATTTCAAAAATCTTAATTAATTTTCATAAGGTTAGGGGGGCTGAAGCGAACTCAAAAACAACTTACATTTTTGCAATATTTTCCCTCGATTATATATTAGAGTTATAGTATTCTTTTACATGATGAGAGTACTGGAAAAGTTTGACTGAATGACATACGAAAGTCCGATTTTCTTATATTCATCTCAAGTAATGAGTTTCCGGCGAATAAGGTCAACTTTTCATATCTATCTAACACCTCAGCAATCGTAAAGGATGACAAGTTCATTTGAACATTTCCATACCAAGACCCTTAACGATCACATCACTGGGCAACATTTACTGTACGATCAATGAGTAAGTTATCGATGAGAATAGGATCAGGGATTCTTGTATTCTTTATGGCAACGTTTATCGCAAGATTTCCATTCATAAGCGCGTACTCTACATACGAACTGTTTTTGCATTGCAATCAACTTTGCATTCTTGTTTTGACTGCAGAAGTAGCGCAGCATTGCGCTAACGGACTTGAAATCGATTTGAATTCTTAAGCTGATCAGGAAAATCCTTAATCTCTTATCACTACATACAAAGCGTTACAAAACTCTCGATAAATCTAGTACATCCTTATCGTATGATGGATACAAAAAAAAAAAAAAAATTTTAAAAGAGCAAAAAATCCTACACCCACCGCATTTGTCCTTAACGCGCGAACAATTTAAATTTCAAATATTGCTCCATTAACTCTGAAGGTTGTCAAACGTCACACAAATTTTAAATTTTGTTGTTATTATTCGCAAGTCTAGCGGTAGATAGGCGTGTGTGAATAATTGGGCTCTGATTTGCGCTTGATTATTATAAAACACATACATTACTATATAAAATTAAACAGAAACAAGAAATGCCGATCTCTTTCATACTTTCTGTCACTCAGTCAGTCAGGCAGACAGGCAATGAGTCAATCGTTGGCACCGCATAGGTGGGTGGGGTGTTATATTATAACACATAGTTGCGGTTAAAGCTTAAATTACATTTATTTTTGCATTTATTTTTTTTTTAATTTTTTTTTTTTATTTGTTTGTTTGTTTATACTTTATCGCCCACTGACAAAAAGACAACAATTGTTTACATTGTTACGTTATATTTATGTTGTTAGTCTTAAATTTTGCAATTTGTAACGAAACAAAAATAAAAAAAGACACAAAACAGTTTAAAAATTAAACTTAGTTTAAGTCGAATTTGTGAAAACCTATTTATCTCTCATTGAAAAAACATTATCTATACAACAATATAAATAACATAAGTTATATATATGTGTATAACATGCATTTATAGGGAATGTTTACCAAACTTCAGGCTTCAGATTCATTCTTATCCGTGAAAATATATCCAATTAATATAAGGAGATAACATGAACTTATAACAACAAAACCGAAAATTTACACAACATCGGCAGCTATCTTCAAACGAACAGAATTTAATATCAAATTGTTTGCATTAGAAGTGAATGAATTTGTTTAAAAAGCTCGCATATTGCGGAGACACGCGTTACGATCATTTGGCTGACTTAAGTTATGGTATATAAGTAACAGGAAAAATACACTTAAGGATTTATGATACCCACTTCGCCAAGCTCGTGTGCTGCTAACGGCGAATGTTGTTCTACAACAATCGGTGTCTTTCCTCTTCCAAAGTTTCAATTACTCTGCCAGTTATGAAAAATTTCAAATCGATATCTGTTGCAATTTGTAGGTACTAGGAAATAGGTAGGTAGGAACTACCTACTGGATTTTCTGATCTATTCCGGTATAAAGGCTTCTGACCAACATTTCCGAATGTTGTAAGTAGCTTGACAAAGTTGACATGCTTTGCAATCTATGGGTGCAGAATTTTAAAAAAAATTTACAATTCCGAATATGACTTATTTAGGCGCCTAACATCATAGGATGGCATAAACCGAAAAATAAACATATATATTGTAGATGAGTTTAACGTTTCAAATCAATTTAGCCATCCTTCTCCGTTTTTCCGCTTGACCCGTAAAATTTGAGCAATATAAAGCTAAAGATTAGCACACATATCCTTACATTAATCTTAAATGCGCGCGTAATCCGTCTACAATCGAAATATATGAAAGACTATAAGCGGATGTAGATCTAAGCATTTGCGGGGAGCGTTCAAAACCGCAGCAAAATAACGGCATCAAGACAGCTCCCAAAAAATATCTGCAACTTACGGCCTATAAATATAATATTAAGCTAAACATATTTCTTAGATTCACCTAAAAAGCTAGTGCTAGAAGGGTTGTTCTCCGCCGACTCACTGATACGCTCCTTATCAATGAAAATATTTCCCAATTTGTTCGGGAATGAAAAAGTCGCTTTAAACCGCCAATTATAGTCTTCTTAGTAGTTTTTATACCATACACGGCTTATGGTGCAGTGGATGTTAAGTTTGTGCAGATGTACGTAATAACCAAAAGTACTTTAGGCAGACCAACCTTCTGCTATGCTAATTGATTCAGAATCATTTTCTCAAGCAATTAATGAATGTCTGTCTCTCTGTCCATTCTCTTCAACCTAGAAATTGTAACTGTGGAAATATTTGTTCTGTTCCCAGGACGAATCCTATTGAAAATGAATTGGATCGGACAGTTCTCGCGGAAAGTCCACACGCAACGGCATGCGTTGAGGAAAACGTTTTATGCAAAAAAATTTGTGATTCTCAAAATTTGTCGGCAAACATCGCTGAGTAACGGTATTTCGGTATATTAAATTGATGCGAAGAATTTGTCTCCAATGGACTGGTCCTTAAAACTCCTTCTTATATAAGCGTTCTTATCAAGACTACGATTTTTTTGTGGCAAAAAAGAGTAATTTTTGAAATTTCATAACAAAAATTGATCTTACATTATAAATCTAATTTTAAAAAAAAAACACACTTTTACTAACACTAAACCTCTCAGACTATACTATATATATATATATAGACACGTTGAAAGTACGAATCTATTATTTAAAAAAAAAAAAAAAACATACGTATG
This sequence comes from Glossina fuscipes, assembly GCF_014805625.2. Lineage (NCBI taxonomy): Eukaryota > Metazoa > Arthropoda > Insecta > Diptera > Glossinidae > Glossina > Glossina fuscipes. The sequence continues at coordinate 23,086,764 of NW_023998416.1, forward strand.
CGACATTTTTTCATTCAATCAAAAGTAATAGGAGCACAAGTGTTATTCGCTTAGTCCATCCTAACTCAAAATTGAAAAAAATTGGATTCTGGAATAAGCTAAAAGCTTGAAAAACATTTCCTACATTTTCCAAAATCACTTCGAGCAAGGCGGCAACGTGTCATACAAATTGATAGGTTGACCTATTTCGTTTTGCCAAAAACCAAAAAACAGTTTGGACACAAAATGAAGCTCGACATGAAGCCGAATCAATTCACTATATGGAACATAATGGCCCGAATTTCCAATTGCCAATCGTTGGTGAAGCAAAATGAAATTACAAGGTGCCATTAAAAGCGAATGCTATACGGCAGCAACGTACACAGAAAGCCGTGACCCAATTTGGATAAAGGAGTACAAAATTTCCCCAAAAACCCGGATTGGCACTATGTAAGACAATGCCTGATGCTTGAAGGGGACTTGAATAATATCTTTTATTACCAGCTGCTCTAACTTGGTCAGACGATTGCTTATGCTCTCTATTATTACCATAGAATGCAATTATAGCTGCAACGGAGATGAAACGTTCACCATTACTAGAAAGGAAACAAGTCCATCGCGACAATGCCAAAACACCAACATCTTTATTCGCTCGGCAAACGAGAGCTTGAATGGGATGTTTTGCTGCCTCCACCGTTTATCTTGGACTTTATGCCGTATAACAAACATTTATTACACTCTGTACAGTGTAAAATGCCGAGCTTTTCGTTTAAAAATCTTACGAAAGATTTCTATAAGGAAAGTCAGAAAAGCTAAACGTCAAAATGGTACGTATGGGTTAAGTTACACAAAAAAATTTGAAAAAAAAAATGCCACGAACTTTTTCCTCAATATATATTAATTATAAAATGGTCTAAAATGCAATATAGTCAGCTGTTAACTCGAAACATTTACTTTTGTTTGGTCGCTTTGTTTGCTTCTTTTTTTTTTTCTTTTAGTAACTTTGGTGACCAAACGCAAACAGTATGAGACCAAAATGAACCATAAATAAATTTCGATTTATCGCCACACAAAAGGCAACAAATTGAAATTATTTATTGATGACTGAAGCATATCTAAATTAGATTTAAACTTTAATCGACGTCACATATGCACACATACTAATAATATAAAGTAAATAAATAAAAGGTAAGAAATTTTTAAAAAAATTAAAAATATCTATAACAATAACAATAAAAAAACCAAAAATAAATTAAGCTGCCGAAGAAAACCAGAATATGAAGCAGAGAGTTAGAAATCGTATACACATCCGGTCTCGAAATTCCACAACGAACGACAAGAATAACATTACATTATAAAGCAAAGCAACGTAAAAAGCAAAAAAAACAAAAAAAGAAACGAAGAAAAGAAAACTTAAACATAAGGTAAGCGGGTGAAAATTATAAGAACCAACGGCGACGAGAAGGTCGAAAGAGAGAAACTTCTTAAAAAAAAAATCAACAGAAACGAATTGAAGGACGGACGACTTAAGGACGCTAAAATATGTTGACGGCTACTACAACTACAATGGCCGTTGCTGGCAACACAAATACGAACGCAACAGCACTTAAAAGAAATCTTAGTGGCTCCATTGTTGATAATGACCATCTTGTCAATAATAATAATGACGATGCTGCTGCCAATGATGACTATGATGATGATACACAGACGCCTGCAATTGCCGCCACCACAATAACAAATGCGAATACAATTCTCGTAGAAAAATCACTGGCGACACTGGAACTTCAATATTTTAAGGCTGTCTCGCTGTATCGACGACGAAATTATGAAAAATGTGTTAAGGTGTGCAATGTTATGTTGCAAGCGGGTCACGAAAATAATGTCCAAATGTTTAACACACCACCGGATGCCGATGAGTATGAAACAGTAGAAGACCTTCAAATCAAACGAACAACAACGCCAGCCGTAACAAACGCTACCAACAATACTGGTGGCGGTGGTGGTGGTGGTGGTGGTGGTGGTGGTGGTGGCTATAGTAAAGGACTGATCAGTAATAACAGTAGCAATCGTTACAGTAGCAATTTGCAACGCATAGCCGTAAGGCAAAGGCAGTGTCAGCAACGAGGCGAACAACGAGTACAACGTAGCAACAATGTTGCAAATGCATCGGTTTCAATTTCCAATACCAACGTCGTCACATCATCAGCAAATTCATGTGCTGTGGATAGCATGCCCACATGGATGATGGAAGGCGTTTGGCAATTAAAAATGCGTGCACTTACGCAACGCGTCTATGTCGATGATTTAGAAACCAATGAAACTGACAACCCTGGTAAGTGCATATGTTTAAGCTCAAATAAATGAAGGAAAGATATGTAATCCGTACAACATACGATGGTATGTGCAAACGCCGCTTGTTACACATTTTGCAGACAAACAATTAATTAGCTTTACGGCAGTTACCCAAGCAAAGATAAACCCGAAATTGAGAATAAATGATTTCATCCGCTTTGCAGAATAATGGATAAAATTGCGTGGAATAGTGAAGCTAATAAACGAGTTATCTCAGTTGGACATTCACTTACAATTGCGTTAATCTAACTGAAAACGAGCGTTTAAGAAGATTTCTCGAACTCATCTCAACGCTTTGGACGATAAGTTAATTTATGTCAATTTTTCTTTATACGCGACAGCATTTACGGTACAATCTTATATTAAGTCTGTGCGAAAGTATGGAACAAGTGGAAGAACTTGAGATAGGTCTACCTTTTATAACACCGACTTAAGCTAGCCTGTCCGTCTGTACGTTTTGTTTTTTTTTGTGTTCAATTTACAGGCAACAATTTTTCATCTAATTCTTAATAGCGCTCGTCCTTTGGTCACAGGACGTCAGTTTAGGCAGGCAGGCAGACGGACAAACGAACGAACTGGCTTAGATAAACAATTAACGGTGGATCTGTCTTAAGCCCTTCTACGTATTGCATATGTCTGCACAAACTTAGTGTAACTTATATCCTTCCAAAGTGAAGGACGAGCTGTAAGGGTATTGCTACAGATCTATAGGTTTCGTTCAAAAAATCTTTCATTTGTTTTAATACGATTTCCTAGCATCCTAGTTGTCGTAACTATGCCCTGAATTAGTCAACGCTCATAACAAATTCTCTTCCATTCTAACAATAGAATCATTTTTTCCATTTTCGTCGGCATCTGGAGTCAACAAAATTCTCGCATAAAGATGGTGAAACAAATTCTTTGCAGATATTCAAATAATCTATAGCGGTTTTCATTGCATCTCCACTGCTGCCACGCTCCTAGCATATCCTAGATCTTATTCTTGGCATATTACTTCATTCAGCCATACCGACCTAAAATCGACGCATTTCTTGTCTTCAATCTTGAAAAAATCTTGATAAAAACGCATTAGTTATCTTCGTCCTGACCTTTATCCGTTCATACTACATGCTGGATAAGTTCGCTTAGTGCAGCATGAAATTGATGAAATGGTTGCTAACTTCAACTTTTAGGTGGATATCTTGGACAATTTCTTCCATGAGTTGAAGGTTAATAACGAATATTTTCAAACTTAGTTGATATTCTATAAACAAATCATACAAATAGACCTGGCCAAAGGCATTGAAAATCTTAATCTGATTAAGAATCTGCATCCTTCATAGTCCACATATTTCTAGCTATTGTCACTTGAGTGTACCGTGGGAACCTGCCTTGAGATAACTAATTTGAACGGCGCCCTATAGCACACAGATCAAATATAACGCCTTAATCAACGCCTACATCATTTAGAGGGCTTCACTATTCTTAAGGTGCAGGAACGAGAGTATAAACCTTTACTTTTTTCACGTCGGGACGAGATCTACTTAACATCTCAATAACTGAAACTCTTACGATTTTCGGATAACGAAATCAGCACAAAATTGCATTAAGTTCCTAATTTTTACGGCAGAGCAAAATCGAAGGGAAAATCCTTGTGAGGCGGAAACACTCGCACCATTTTACAATTATTAGGCGGTCCGGAAATTTGTTGCGGTTTTCCATTGTGAAATAAAGTAATTTTTTTTTCATGTAAGGAAAAATCTTGCTCTTTTGGATGAATTGACATTGTCTGCAATCTCCCGAATCGTTACGAGTCTTTGGGCGGCAATCGTGACCATTACTTGGTCGCCATCAATGGCTTTTTGCCTGCCAGAACATGGTAAAGCTTTCACTAAAAATTTCTAGAACGAAATTTCAGTAACCAATTTTTGCAAATGCGTTCTGCTGCAGCATTAGATCCGTAAGCAGCACATATTTCTCCCTGCAGCTCTTTTGTGAAATAAAAAAGTATAATATGTTACGTGCGCTCGCATTGATCTTCCTCGTCTTAACTATGTGTCACTACTATAACCCAACCGATCATATCGAAAGTGTTTTAGAAGACAAACTTAAACCTGCTCTGCATGACTATGTATGCTCTTAACCCTGCTTATCTGTCCAGTTGCTTGAAAAATGTTATTTTAATATGGTGTCGGGAAAAACGGCAAGAACTTCCCGGATTACCTAATGTTTTGTAAATCTAACAATTTAGGTTGCTTAGCCTATAGCTACAATAATATATAAATCTTCCTCGATCACGTACCCCGTAGATTTTTTCACGGCCGCACGCTTGGCTGCTTACTGCTCCTTAGGTCCGCAATAAACTGATCATCCTAATCACTTGATCGTAAAGACCTCCATTGTGCCGTGACTATGAAGAAAAGCAGCTTTTTTGGAAAGAAAGGTGACTTCTCGCCACACTTTCTTTGCCTTCGCTATGGGAATTTTCTCATTCCCAGCAACCTTTAATTGCTCTATAGGTTAAATTCAAAATACAATCCTATAGTGAAAAAGGAAAGCCATTAGACACTAAATAGCAAAATCAGACTTTAATGGTGGTACGATGGCAAAAAAAGAGTTGACCATCAAATTTTTGCAGGCTCAATACTTTCCAGAAGTTATCTACCACTCTTTAATTTAAATCAGAGCAGATTTCATACAGTAATACGAATACTCGTAAAGATAAAGGTAACGCAAGATTATCGATAATTCACGATCTCAAACATGAAAATCCACAACATTGTAATCTTAAGCCGACTTACATACATACATACGCTGCGTTTATATTGTACGAAGAATTTGTAACTGAAAAGCGATTCTAATGTAAACTTATGACCGTAAATATCACTTAGAGCAGTGTTAACTTTAAGAATTTATGATGGAAATCATCAAAATATGATAAAAAAAAAAGCATAAGATAAATGAAAAAAAAAAAAAAAACGAAGAAATCTTTGAACAAAAGAATAAAAGGCTTGTGAATAAATTGTTAAAGTTACGATGTAAATTCTTTTCTTGTGTACTCTTGACCACAGCAGCAGAAAACCGCAAAATGACATGATGGTCTTACAAATACACAATCATATATATATATACAGCTAAATAATATAAGATAGCGTAAGATATGAGCATACAAAAGCACACACACACACATTCGTATGCAGTAACAGCAAACGTAATCTTAAAGCACATTTCTTTTTTTTTTTTTCTTTTTTTTTCTTTTTTTTTTTTAATTATGATGATCAACATAAACCTTAACCTTAAAAAGAATTTAATCCAATATTATGACCGACATTCCATGCCTGCATGCATTACAACAACAAAATACACTAAACACTGCTTTTGACCACATTACAACAACCGCCGCCCAACATAATAGTTGGTTGTTATGTAGCTCAGCAGTTCGGGGTGTAGAGGTTTACGTACGAACATAAATTTGTAATATATTCACGCATACATGCACATATACACACACATGTATACATTGGCAAAATAAATGCAGTTTTCAAGACCTTTCTTCTGCTTCGTTACTTACCACTGCTGCCAATGCATTAAATTCTGCTCTCTGTGCACAATGGTGTACTGCCCACATTCCATTGTGTTCAATCACCTTGAGTGTGGAGTGGATAACTATTTTGTTGTTATTATTGCAGTTATGTTGAATTTTCTTCTTTTTTTTTTTTTTTTGAGCGAATTTCTTCCTTTTTTTTTTTTTGAATTTTCGTTGTTTTTACGATTACACCAGCCACAGGATAGTAAGCTATTAGGTTTATTGTTAAGTTTGTAACGTCAAGAGTTAAGCACACTTACGTTGTAAATTCATTTTTCCCTCGCTCCGAAAACTTGTCTATTGTCTGCTCAATTAACTCCGGCTTTAACTAAATATTCAATTAACCGAAAAGATGACTGATGAAAATTTCCTTAGTTATTGTTGAACTCAACTTCACTCTAACCTTAAAAGCTGTAAATAAGAAGTGAACCTTGAAAATTAGTAATAACATTATAGCTAGACGAGGTTGACCGTACACTACAATGCCTATCGTTCACTCGTTTAGTTAATAATACATCAGAAATTACACATTATTTTTTTTCGAAAGCGTACTTTTCATAAAAGGTCGCATATCGGAGGATGGCCAAGATATCATATGACATGATCCAAATTTATCAAATTTAATTTACTTCCCAAAAATTTTGCCATTAAACTGAAAATTATACTTTCTCTCCATATAAGGTCTTGCTTATAGTCGTCATATGTATGTTAGGTTCTAAAAAATAGACCTATATGATCCAAATTCCCAAGTACTATTGTTCCTAAATTGCTAATATGGACCAATTTTCATCATAAAATAAGACATATTAAATCCTTTTCTGAAAAGGTTATTGTTCATGCGAAATCTTATATGGAGTGGGTTTCAAGAGATAGACCCATTCATTTTTACGTCAAATTACACCCATGAACCAATTTTAGTTAGGGTTTTTTGCTCTACATTTCAAGAGAATGGGGTATGGGTATAGCCTCAAATTGGGTAAGGTTGTGTTCTATGTCAATTTACTGTAATGAACCGATTTACACCATGAAATATTGAATATTATACCTTTTTAACGTGCAAAGATTCCATTTTCATAGGAACGGTTTTATAAGAGGGGGTTAAAAATGTTGGCCGAGTCGAATAAAATTCTTCTTACTAATTTAGGATAGCAAACTGCTATTACTCAGCGATTTTTGAAGAGAAATTTCAAGTTACTTCCTTATGACGACTTTTCGGTCGATATCGTTTAAGAAAATGATTCTGAAACCATCGGTATAACAAAAGAACTGTCTACTTTAAGCCTGCCGTAGATCCACACAAACTTAATATACCCCTTACAACTAGTGGTGTAGCATTGTTTTCTATTTGATTTTCCTAAACGAAGAAATGAACCTAGTGTGCCCTGGGAAGCCAAACGGAATATAAAATGCTACCGTGACGTATATAAAAGTTAGGTAGATTACCGAACGTATCCCTTTACTCAATTTTCCTTCGTATCCTTTTTACCAACTCTTTTATCCCTTTGCAAGCGATGCTCTTTTTCTTTGTAATGTGTCTTGAAATAGCCGAAGACTTAACTAAAGAGAAGAAAGGAAGAGAGCGTCACGTGTTAAAGTCTGACCAATGCTTCGATAGACCTCCAAGTGAGAATTTAGTTAGATTGATCCGTGAAACTGAAAATTCAAAATATTGACATTGCTTTCCCATAGTCAAGAAACAGCTTTCTCTCTCTCTCTATCTCTCTCCGAGCATATCGGCAAGTACAGGCGAGCATGAACTGACCGACACCCTCACCGAAGTAAATTCTTATTTAGTATAGAAAAAATTAGTTTTTCATGAATCGAGTTGAATTTTTTAATAATCTTTCATTATTGAATTATGGATTTAGAAGAAAGATTAGTTCATTCACATTGTGCAGACCATGCGCATATTTTCTCGTTAGCGAAACTTTGAAATGCTGTAAAATTCACTGCTATAAGCCTTTATGAACTATAATATAAGTCTACAACAAAAGACTTAAGTAAAAAACAATATTCTCATTTCATGTCAGTTAACGAAGAAATCGAATTTGAACGCATCGCTACCGCGGCTAGACCGAATACTTCAATTAACCAAGCTTTTGTTCCACGTCCCAGTAGTAGCGTACTAAGAGCTGCGCAAAGCGCAAAGATCGACTTAAATGAAAATGTGGGAATGAAAGCGAATACCGCCGGAGAGCAAATTCGTAATATGACAACAAATTTAATAACCAGGCCACTGTCAGGCATGGTAAAGTAACAATGCAATTAATTTTTCTTTTAAGAAAGCTTTATTTAACTCTTAAACTATACTTGTAGACACGTCCTGGCAGTAGGTGCCTGAGCCAATCTGGTACTTCGTTCGATAGCCGGCCATCATCGCGATGTGGTAGTGCTTCTCGTATCAGAGCAACCTCGGCGGCTGCTTTTTTCGTTGGTGATAACACTTCTGTCTTGTATCAGGCTTCGCGTCTAAATCCCACCATTTACGCTGAACGCAAAGTTTTAGTTAAAGCTCTTTTTCAATTCCTCTATTATCACGAGAGCGACGTTCCGAAGGCTTACTCGCTTGCCGAGGCTGTTATGGAATCTATGCATAAGAGAAAGAACGGCTCTTCAATTTCGATTCGCTCATTGATGAATTGTGACGAATGGTGGTGGCAACAACAAATGGGTCGTTGTTTATTGGCTATGCATTATACTCGTAAAGCAGAAACCCATCTTCATCATTCATTAAATTTATTTCCGCATCCCGATACTTATTTACTGTTATCAAGAGTTTACCAGCGTTTAAAACAACCGCAACGTGCTATGGATTTAATACAAAAAGCAGTGGATCGGCATCCATTTGATATTAGTTTCCGCTTGGAGCAGGGTCGTCTATTAGATTATATGGGAAAACAAGAGGAAGGCGTGCAAATGTATCGTTTAATATCACGTTTAAATCCTATAAATGTTGAGGCCTTAGCCTGCATAGCATTAAATTACTTCTATGATAATAACCCAGAAATGGCTCTAATGTATTATAGGTAAGTATTTCATGCTAGCACTACATACATATTATATAAATTTGACCACATAACTTTTCTTGAGTAATAGCCCTATATAGAATTTTCCTTTCAAATTTCCAAGCGTTACTACAAGAATGCCTGTGCCAAAGGAATGTCTGCCGAGAACTTGCGGCCCAAAGTCTTGTCTGTTGACTTCTAGTCCTTCTAATTCCATTGATGGGTTCTTTGGAAGGTCTTTGTATTCATTTAAAAGCTTTCCCAAGAAAAATATCTAAATATAGCTTTATCAAGATGATATTTGAGTAGACGTGCTTCTCTCAATGCTTCTATCAAGAAAGTCAAAGTATACAACGGGACATTTTTTTTTATCCCTTACCTTTCAATCAAATAGCATAGGTAGTAATCGTCTTATTCCGCGCAATCTTTGATTGGGGTTTGTATGCAATAATTTACTTCTATTCAGCACTTTATCATATCGCCCCAAAAATTCGTCAAGGAGTCCTCTTATCACAATCTTTCAATTCTTCACTTATAGCCATAATTATTATTATCGTCCGTTGGCATTGTCGTAGGCTAAGAAACACGAACATTGATAAACGCACTAGGTTCATTTATTCATTAGATCAAAAAAAAATAATTACAATTTCACATCCCTACGTAATAAAATGATTCTGATGTAATTGCCTTATGCTTTGAATTCCGTTGAGAAGAGTTGTACCTTTTTTTAAAACCATCACCGAAGGATGAGCGGTATATGCATTTTGTCAAAACTTTTGTAACGTCCAGAATGAAGCATCAGAGATTCCACATAGTATATGTATTCTTGATGAGTATCAAATTTAAGCATGTCCGTCTGTCCGTTTGTGTAATGCGTGTTGTAAACATTCTCCTGAGCGTAAAAATGAATTTATCCTCTTCAAATTTGGCAGAAACATTGCACCCAGGTTGGTATTGGAAATGGGTCAAATCGGTCCAAAGACTCGACTCCAGCACCACCTAAACTGAGAACAACTCTGTTTTTCCAAAGGAATGAAAACTTGGTTTGTTGCTCATTACTCGTAAACTACAGCAAAGATTTGATCGCATATTCGTTGGGCGATTTTGTACCATTTGTGCACAAAAGTGGAAAAAATTGACCACGCCTCCTTGATATTATAGTATATCAAAATTTACTTGTTTTTTCGATAGGTTTATAACACGCAGAAATAAACCCTTCAAAATTCCCATAAAGTTTGCAAATTCTTGGCCAGTTTCAAATTCCTGTCTGTCCATCTGTCTTTTTGCGCAACTTGTAGTATTTCTCCCGTTAGCGAAAATGAAGATATCACCTACAAATTTGCAAAAGAATTTGGAATTGACTTGAACTTTTCAATGGACACCCACAAGGCCTGCAACGTCCACATATCTATACGACAAAAACTTTTATTTTGAAAATAGAAAGAAACAGCTGCGCCCACTCCATATTATAGAGCATGAAAATTTTGTAGCTTTACTTTCTTTGTCGTTTTTAAGGTAACGGTGATGGGTATGAAAAATTCGGACCCGACCGAATTTCATTTTCGTACTTGCTGTTTTTTTTTTTTTAACTAAATATATAATTTTAGACGAATTCTCTCGTTGGGCATCCACTCGGCTGAACTATATTGTAATATTGCTTTGTGCTGTTTGTATGGCGGTCAGATTGATTTGGTATTGCCATGTTTTCAAAGGGCTTTAGCTTCTGCTGAGACTGCTGATCAAAAAGCTGATATCTGGTATAATTTAAGCTTTGTAGCCATAGTAAGTATATGAATTTACTTACGAATTAAAAGTGTAGGTTTATTTTTAAAAACTATGTTTTTTCAGACCACTGGCGATTTTCATTTAGCTAAACGTTGCTTAAAATTGTGCCTAACTTCAGACGCACAGAATGGTGCAGCCCTTAACAATTTAGCTGTGCTGACTGCTCAAATGGGCGACATATTAAAAGCTAAATCTTACCTGACCGCGGCAAAGGAAAGTCTACATAATTCCCAAGAAATTGAGAATAATTTGAAATATATGGAAGAACATTATAAACTATAGAAAAAATGTAAAATGTTTTTAACGAAGTCATCCCTTTTCGTTTTCGACGACGGTGACAATCCGATATATTTTTGGGCTATTCAATTTGGCTCTGCACTTAATCCACCATAGAGAGCATTATTAGTATGCATGTGTGCCGTTTGCAAGGATGGGAATCTTAAATTCTTAAGAAGGACTTAAAAAGAACACCTTTTTTATGCCCTCCAAATATAGTTAGTCAACTAAAATGGCCCTGTATAGTGCGTGTTGGCTTGCATAGATGAAAAGCCTCAAAAGGCTAATCTAGAGCGACCAAATCCCGCAGTGCGCTCCACTTCCAGGAATTTTCGTTCGAGGGAATTTAAGAGTCCGGCTTTAATGTACGCTTTTATTCACCTTCAAGTAAATCAGACTCTGACTCTGAAGTCAGAAATTTGCTGCATAACTATGTTTCTCTCTTACTCTATTTGATTTCTCTTTTGTTCATTCAATTGTTCTTGCCATTACATTCGACCCGATCAGCTATCGTTTACATTGCTATAATTCAATGCTATAGTTCAATAATAAAGTGTCGTCTTTCGCCAAGGAAACCTTTATGGATACTTCAATCACTTTACGCAACTCGAGTATAATCACACAGTGGTAATTAGAAAGTAAGAGTTTGTCGCCTCTGAACAGGTGAATAAATGTTTTAAGTGCGCAACTTGTCGTTGTGTGCCGAACTTGAACATGAGATTCGGCAATGCAATACGCGTACGCTGCAGTGCAACAGTTCAATGAATATTTTCACTTTTTTTTTTTATATAGTTCGTTATTCACTATACCCGCTTTCACCAATCCCCAGTACCCAGATTAGCTTTAACTTAACTTCGGCTGCGTTATTCTTTGTTTCAATTTTTAAAAATCGCTCTTTATTTTCTTCTTTGAGACTGAGATTGAGAAAGTGAATTGAGGAACTGCACCGGGTTGGTGGAGCTTTGATTTTAAGAATATACGATAGCTTGCAGTTTATTAACTGCTTCATAGATATACGAACATTTTCCTTCCCTAAACAAATGAAACAACCCTATTCAATGCGAATGAGTTACCAAATCTTGGTTACGTAGCAAATTTTTGTGCAATGCTTCTAAGCTGCCGTGTGGTCTTTGCGGTTAGGACTGCCAGCTGTCAGAATGAAGGCCCAGGTTCGACTCCTGGTGCGGCAGACCGAGCACCAAATTGTACTTTGCTTTCGACATAGTTTCCCGTTCGGATGAAAGCATACTGGTCTACTACGTCCTAAGGAGTATCATTGTTTGGTACAAAGAGGATTGATCCCTCACCTAAACATGTCTTGCAACGTTTAAAAATAAAACTAAATGTCGCTTCATGCATTTTTTACACAATTATATTTACAACTGCCCGTTTATCTTATTTATATATATTTGATTCTTCAAAATGTTTTTTTTTTTTGCGATTGTGTCTTTTTTTTTTATTTTATTTTCCAAGCCAAAGGAAATGATAATATAATAGCTAGATGTTTAGTGTATAGTTTAGTTCACTTCTAGTTCACTTAATTCTTCTACTTGTTGTCAGACGACTTCAACTTTTTACATAGAGTTCACTTCGTTATCGAGAATTGGATTATTACACTTTACAGTATTGTTACAAGCCCCTGTACTTTCGTTATTCCATTTTCTCAAGCCGAAACTCCTCGCCCTACTATCAATAAATTTAGAAGCATTTTTCCTAACTGCTTTCGTTGGCACAGTCGAATGTTGCTATGTTTTTTCATTACCTATAAATCAATTTTTCTTGGCATCCAAATATTCTGCAAATATAAAAGATGATTTCAAGCTGCTCTGTTTGGATCATTTTACAAGTACTTGCTTATGCCAATAATTATTACACGTTGACACCGTAGATAACTAGTACTCTCACTAACGATGCCGTGTTTTTTTTTCTTAAAGATTCCTATAGAATAAAAAATGTCGCTTTAACAAACGAATCGCCCCATAACTCTATATCACTACTTACATCATAATTTCCAGCTAGACGACCTCTCTTTCTGGACAATCTCACAATGTATTATGTCGCTGTATTCCGCTAAGGAAAAAAAAAAATTTATAAATATTTAATATTTTTACATAATTATTCAGATAACATATTTTGGGACGAGTTAGATTATTTTCTGCAAAGATCTCAAAGCATTTTTACACCCACCACCGAAAGATAGGAGCTTATTCATTTTATCGAAACTTGTGCAACGCTCCAAAAGCAACCTCAGGGACCACATGAAGTGGAAATATTCTCGATCAGCATCAAAATTCGATATCCGTCTGTCCATCTCTCCGTCTGCCGTAAAAATTCTCCTGGCCGTAAAAAAGGACCTATTGGCTATAATGTTGACAGAAACATTGCCACTTGTGCACAAAGGTTGGCAATGAAAATGCACCGAAGCTGTAGAAGAACTACTAAGAAAGTACTACAGTAAACTGAAAACGCTTCTGATTTTAAAACCCAAATAAAATTGATCTTTTGCTCGTTGCTACACGCAAACTACAGCAGATATAAAAATATTCACTTGCATTCTATGGGGCATTGTACAGTATCTGAAGAAAAGGGTTAAAAAACGACTCTAGCTGGAACTTTTGAAAGGAAACAAAAAGGAGCTAGCAAAAGCAACCAAATAAAAGAAATATAACTTGCCTAGATTTCCTAATCTGCTATATAAGTCAAACAATTGCGTTCTTACAATATATAAAAGCAAATTAAATGAAAGAGTGGCTGCTCCAAATCTAAAGCATAAATAAATAAAAGCAATAAAAAAGTTTCACCCGAATCTGTTGAATTTTATAATAGTACAAAAATTTGAAGTTCATATGGCCAATCAAATGGCCAGAAATTATACAGTAAAAGCTAGTTCTCGTAGATGGCATCTGCAAATATTTTGGAATGTTTTAGAGTTGGCTGCTATAAGTGGATAATGGATCCTTTACAACGAAACGATACGAATAAAAATTCAACAATCCAATATATAAATGCAAAACACAAAATTTTACCAGAACCTGAAGACCTACAAAGGTCAGCCTCAATATCATCAAATGGAAACAAAAACATAAAGCACTTTTGCCTTGTTTCCCAAATGCAGTAAGTTGTCTTTATTATTTAATATTTACTAATATCATATTATATAACAACTATTAACAACAAAAATTAATTTGAAATAAATTAATTAACACATTAATTATTCTTTCACAAAGCAGGCATCTTGACCGCTTTCGGGCAGTAGAGATATATGCTAAGTTTCAGTTTTTCTGGTGTTAAAAGAAGTAGGAAGCAATCAACAGCAAGATACGTAGCTAAGCCTTATGATGTTTGTGAACTCTTCGAAGAACTTGTAACTGAGAAATGACAAAGATTTGTTTCTTTGGTTATTAGCCCCTCTCAACATGGGTTTATTGTATAAAATAATATATTTTTACGCTAACCTTAGTCATCAGAATATTGATTTTATTATTTTGATTCTAATATCGCAGGTTCAGCTAAAATCTTTGAGCAAAAGCAAAATCTTTCCGTATGAATTTCATTAGAAAAGTATCCCCCTTTTGTTGCAATGATGTGTTTTATTTAGTTTTAAGTAAATTTGCTTAATTTACCAGACATGAAGTAAGCGCATCTTTGCTATCTTTGTTCTAATCTATCAGTATCTATCAGGAAAACTTGCTCTTACGGTGCAAAGTGCCTCCCTACAATAAATTTAAATAGCTTAACCATAAATTTGTGTATGCATGTCTTACCTCTGAAATGTGTTTCATCTTCTGAGGCAAGATCAATTCATTTGCAGATGATTGCTATTATTGTGCCTTTGGAGGCGGTGGTGTAATCTCAGCCGATGGATATTTTTTAACGAAAAGCCAACGTTTCTCTATCGCACATAGCGAGGGTATTCACCCATCTGTAAAACACATATATCTGCCGCTAAATCTTGAGGTTCGTTAATCCTTAGTTGCTGTTTTGAATAATATTTGCCTTTGCTCTTATTTCTTAGACACTTTTTCAATGTAGCCTTTGAGTAATCCCTCCTGTATTTAAATCCGTTCTTGCCTGCTACTTTTAAAATTAATTTATTTCGGCCTCAAAATTCATTTTATTATAGGTGGACATTCGTCAGTTAAGCAGAGCTGCCAACATTAAACAATATTTTCCCCTAATGTATGAACCAAAAAGGGTAAAGCAAATTTGCTACTAATAGTGTGCATATAGTAAGAATGATTAGAAATTCAAAACGATTATTGAAATTGAAGTAATTTCAAAAATATATTATAAATATAATTTAAATAGCAAGAATAATAAACAAGAAACACAATTTGTTGTGCTCGCTACTTACTTCTTACTACTTTGTTCTAGATTTGCCAGTTAAAATCGCACAATGCAATTGAATTAAATTATTGTAGCTTTAATCTTGATAAGCTGCAGAAAATAACATAAATATAAATAAAGACATTAAAAATAGTAGTTAAATCACTTACGTTTATTTCGTTTACGTTCATATTTTTGGAATGTTGCTGCAGTCGCTGATCCAACTGATCTTGTCTCCATTCTGTTATTTTCAATTAAGCCTTTAGATATGTTGGGAAAGGGGAATATGCAATTTTTTAAAATAATTTGCTACGACTAGGGCCATTTCCATTGAAGTGAATTCTTTTTAGGTATAAAAAGAAACAAAAAGATAAAATACGTGAATTAAATCGTCAGCGTAAAGAACGTTTAAAGTGTTCGGAACGCAAAGAGTCGTCGAAACGGATGGAAGATGAACGTTTTAAAGTCATAGGTGCAAAAAAATTTCAAATCGCAAAAAAGAAATAGAAATCCAAGGTAAGTGAAAAGTCCCCAAGTGAAATTAAAAAGCCCAAAAGAATCGATAAACATTTTCAAATGTCTTCGAACCAAAATGATAATAAAACCACATCAGTTAAAAATAGCAAATAAATAAAAACTTCTTAAAGATGAAAATTTTGAATAAAAATATGTTATTCAAAATTTTTACTTATTTCTCTTGTTCTCCTCGTCTTTGTTATCATTTTAATAATTTTTATTTGAATTTACGGTAATTAAAATTTAATTTGTTTTGTTTTTTAATGTGTTGTAATCGTAATTTACTGTTCAAAGTAACTCCCAATTGTTAATTAAAATTTTATTTTCAATAATCTTAAGTGAGTAAATGATTTTTTTTTTTTGTGTTTATTATTAAGAATATACTCTACACCACAAAAAAGAAAAACAAGTCATCCTTCAAAAAATGGTATATTTGAACAGTGGGAGCTTCGTCCAAAATAAAGAAAATGTATGTAAAAGAGAATAAATGAACTTACCGCAATAAACAGTTGAAACAATTTTTTTCAGATATGCCTTTTTTGTCGGTCAAATAAATGACAAACGTAAATCCGTTGAAAACTCTGAGGGATAACAACAATTTCTTCACTTCAAAGACACCTTTTCTACTAATTTTACTAAAAATTCCTGTGGCATATCGAAGCGTAAATTGCATTTTAGGCATAAATCTATTTATATTCATAATTAGTACAATTATATAAAATTTACGAGTCCTTTCTTAACTGGATAATACTTTGGACGCGAGAAATAATAACTGCAAACTAACCTACAATTTGGGTCGGGATACTATTCGAAAAAGGAATTTGAAACAAACAGATGATTGAATTAAAAAGAAAATTAGATCCGCAACTTCGGGTAGATTACCGAACGTATACCTTTACTCAGTTTTCCTTCGTATCCTTTTTACCAACTCTTTCCTCCTTTTCAAGCTATGCTCTTTTTCTTTGTAATGTGTTTGACCAACGCTTCGATAGACCTCCAAATAAGAATTTAATTAGATTGAACGGTGAAACTGAAAATTGAAAATATTGTCATTTCTATACATTCTGCTCTGGCACGCTTTACTTTTGGACATTCTGCAACTGGCACCCCTTATTTCTATACATTTTTTATTTTAAGAATGGAGCCGATAGCCTGTGTTGCTAGTGCTCAATGTCTTTTCTTTAGTCTAAGAATTTATTTCATTAGTCTAAAATTATAATAATAATAATAATAATATTTTAAGAATGAAAACCTTGTTTCCTTTATAATCAAATAAAAGTATTTAGGAAGCACACATGAATGACATTTTAATATTTTCAGATTTCTATACATTACTTTACATTACATTAATGCGAAATAAAACAGAGTATGGAAAATATTTAAAAATGTACATTATCAATGTAAAATTCTACGTAGATGTGCCAAAAGTGAAATTCACAAAAATAAGAAATAAAATGTGTGCATACATGCACAAATTGATGGGAAGCCTGTACCCCAGCTATCGAAATGAAAGAAAGTTTTCTCCGAAAACACTGAGAAGGACCAATGCTGGGCCACCGGCATATGTAGTAAAGGAATAGAAACCACCAAATCGATTCCCAATAATAAAAAAAATCCCGCGCGGATGTTAGATAATGACTACTTTTTATTTACATCGTTGAATACTATCGTTAAATTTTGAATAAAAGTTCTTTTTGAAAAAGAAGTCGGCGAAAACAGACGTGAAAATGGTAAATGGCAAAGAAGTTATGTCTTTAGGTATGTTTGACGAGTCGAGAGACGACGAGGAAGCCGATAGGCGTCGACGACAGAAAAACCAGGACGCCAGGAACCGAAGCAGATGCAATCGTCGCGACCAGCACGCCGATGGGCGTATGATTCCGCAAAGACGCAGTGTTACGCGCGTCGATGTTTCAGTTTTTCATTTTAATTAAGTGTCCAAATAATGTAACCGTATATAATTTAGACACATGACCCTACTTTTACTAAAAGTAAGCCTTTATAAACGGGTTTTTCGGTACTTTCAAGTGATTAAATAGAGTTTCCAACTCGAATCATCTATTAATTTCCCACATTAGATCTCTGGCGGCACAAAGAACAAATCCGAATTATTTTTGCATTCACATGCTCCAGGTACTGGATGATATAATTTGATCATTTAACCAATGGGTTTCTTGCAAGAACGATGAATTATTGTAACATAGAAATAACATGACCCTAAAATATTCCATTGGTTTAGGTATATACAAACTTTAAAATCAATCGCCTTACTCCTTGATCACCCATTCATAATAATACTTCACAGTCATCAAAAGCTGCCGCCGAGACACCAGAATTTTCGCCTCCAGCTGCTAATATGGGTATCAGTGTGTCATATTAGCATAAGATCTGTAATGTACGTATGAGTACATTTATTTAGATATATTAGATGAATTTGTTTGTTCTAATTAATTTGTGTACTTGCGAACCTGATCAAGCTTTTGAGGAATCTCATTCCATTTCAACCATGTATCTTCGAAACATTTATACTTCAAACGCAGAACTTCTAATTCAGCTTCAGTGAATTGCCTGTTAAATATATGGTTAACAGAGGTTACGTGATTTTTCAGATAAATTTTATATCGTTATCAGTTACCAGCAATTTTTAGATAAAGACAGTTGCACAATTACTACAGTTGTACAATTACTACAAACACATTAGCCGTGTGTTGTGTTTGGAGTAAAGAAATACGAACACGTACCGACCGACATTTTCATAACTTTATCGTTCAAAATTCAGAAAGCAACTGAAAATCTCTTTCTGTTCATATTATCCGTAAGTATTGTTAAAAACTGGTGTATCTCTCTCTTATTCATGCAAGAGTATAAGAAAATTTTACAATAGCAATGCCAACAACCAAAAAAGTCTGCTCTCCGAGTAAAGAAAGTTACAACAATAATGTCAACAATCAGAAGAAATCTCGTCTTAGCAAATTTATAAATTTTGATTAAAATGCTGAGAGTGATTCATTCAACGACTGAAGTTGAATTTTTTTAAATGCATTGATCTATTTTCTGTTGTTGATTTGCTGAATAGAAGAAGAACAATTTTTAGTAATTCTTTAACTTCTTCATTATGCGAATGAATGGATTCCTGTTCATTTGTATATATATTTCTATTGAGCCGATAGCCTGTGTTGCTAGTGCTCAATGTCTCTTTTTTTAGTCTAAGAATTCAATTCATTAGTCTAAAATTAAAATAATAATAATAATATTGTACAAAGAGCGTTAAACAAAAAATAGATTTGTAAACAAGTGTCCTTTGCACATCCTACCAAATATCCGTTGAGCAGTATAGTTTTCAAATTATTTATTCTCATAACCAGAGAGTTAAACATAAAAAGATGTGTTTTTAGATTTTTTTGTAGTCTCCGTCGAAATATGGCATTTTGTTGTTTTTCACCTATTTCGCTAGCACTTGTTATCTGGCTCTTGTAGAAAGCCAGATGATATTACAGTGTAAAGCAATCTTACCTTTGTGAAAATAACAAACTAAACGGAACAATGTATTGAAAGTAGCACATAAAATGCTTCACCTGAGTACAAAGGATTGTAAACAAAGAAATAATTTTATCTCTTGTTAAATTAATATTCTGCAGACTACTTTTCCAAATTAGATTAAAAATAATTAGGAGCAAAATATTAAAAATTGTTTACTTTAACAAAATTGTAAGAATTTTAACTTTCTTTGAATATTTTTTGGAGTCTTAGAGCGAGTTACAAGCTATTTCTTTTTTAATGTTGTTAGAAACTTTTGAATGGAATTTTCGTACAAAATAACAGATAATTGCGCTAAGCTACGATAAAGAAATTGTGTAAAATTCTTCAAAAATAAAATATTGCAAACCATTACCCGCACTATTATTAAATTTACTCACGAAAATTATCCACTTCACCGGTGGCAATTAAGTTATTGTTTCTTCTTCTTCTTTTGCGAGTAAGCAATTTAAAAACCAAAAAGCTTGCGGTTACGAAATGTTTTTTTTATTTAAAAATTTCCATATTAGGGCATTGGGGGACTTTTACCGACGGCTTTGCAATTAGCAAAAAAAGTCCTACGTGATTTCTGTAAAGTAGCAAAAGTTACATTCCCCTGTGCTTTAAAGGTCGGTTGCAAGCTTTGCTAACTTGACAATAATTTAATTCTAATTTGCAAAGCCGCCAGCTTTTTAACTGAAAGAATCCGTTAACGCAGCTTTTTAAATGGAACAATCGTTTTGAATAAAACTTTTCAAATAACCAGTCGTTTTGTTAGAGCGTTACAGCTAGCATTCTCAAAATGACCAAATCCATTTAGCGGACCGTATGTGATGAGTAGAATGTAAGACGTTTCAAAATTCACCCCATGCTGTACACAATCAATCATTTTGCTTGTTTTAGTAAAAGAATTACTCCGCCTGTAAGAGAAAATCGAAAATAAACTTTGTTTGTGTGAAACTTTGTATTAAATGGAAACTCGAATTAAAAATAATTGTTTTTAGGTTTCAAAAAACTATTTAATTATAATTTATATTCAAATACAAAATTATGATCAAAATATATTCTACATATGTATTCCAGATACCTTCAACTTACATGAATTATGATCAAAATATTGGACAGCGAGAACCTTGTAAACCTTAAAGAAAATTCTGAGAAAAATTTATCTTTTCCAACACTGTCATTGAGTTTTTTTACATTAAGTTTCCTCTTTTAGTCAATGTACGGAGAAGAGAAAGAACCGAACTTAATTATGGTAAAGATATAATATTATAATAATTAAGATTATATTATATTAATTTTCTCTTTTATGTTTGCCGGCGAATTTCCGTTTATATACTTTTACATTCACAAATGTACTTCAATTTCCTTTGCTACTGTATTTTGTTTTTCAATAAACAGATGTTCAATTCTTGTTCTTCTTTTGGAAAAACTATTGTAAATGCGAGATGAAACAGTTTGTCTAATCTGCACTTATATCTCTGTTAGGTGACACAAAGTCAGTTGTAATAAATAAGTAAAAAACTGAGTAAAAAAATATTAGGAACACAATATTAAGAAAAAGACGTTATTTTCCTATTTTTTATTTTGGTAGAAAGCTAACAGACCTGCTTTTATTGTTTAATAACAACGGATCTTTATCTATTCTTCTTCTTCTTCTGTACGGTACTAACCCAACAAAAGATGACACACTGTGTTGAATGTGTAAAATCTATTGTATTAATGACAAAATCGCACTTTTTGAAGTGTACATTTAAGTAATTTTGATAAATTTTCGATGTTATTTTTGCACAATTTTTAATTATATAAATATATTATTAAATAGTTATATTTTTAGGTATATAATAATTTTAAATTAGAAAAGCACATGTCCTAATGTAATTTTTCATTTCATAGGGGATCAGACGATAAGGTTAACTGGTTATGCCCATCTGATTTGATATTTGCCGGGCAATGCGACATGTGCAATGAGCAGCGTGAGAAAACACGCGGGAGAGAACAAATTTCCGAATTGTGTGTACTTAATTTTATTATGAAACTGTGTGTTCACTTATATATAAAATTGAAATTCGAATGTTTTTGATTTAGAATCAATTGCATTTTGAGAGCGACAAAAAAATTTATATAAAATGATTATTTTTTCCTCTATTTTTATGTATATGCATTCTCAAAAAGAAAATTGATACAGTAATGAACATATAAAATAAGAGAGTAAATTAAGAGAATCGAAGATGAAGGTTACTCTTAACTGTAATTATATAGAAAATTATATAGAAACAAGGTGGCGAAGAATATTGAAAAAGAAAACCAATTTATGATATCTTGAAATATATATTATTAGACGTTTATTTAATTAACATTTTCAAAAAAAAACTTTTAAAAAAAGGATGGAAAGAACTTGCGATTAATGCGATTAATTACTTTCTTCACCAGAATATGAGTATATACATATATTTTCCGTTTATAAGACCATGCATGTCGTAAGATTCGAACATTTGTTATTCGTAATTTTCGTTTGTTAATATTCCGATGAGAGGGGGGTAGTCACATATAAAAAATTTATGTTTCGACTTTGTATTTAGCGATTATCCCCACGAATTTAAATCCTATTGTCTTAAATTAAATTAATTTCACATCATAAGCTCAATACATTTCTGTAAATAATTTAACGCTAAACCCTCTAAAAATTACCTGTAATATTTCAAAGTACGTCGAAATTGAGAATAAAGATCTTCAGCATTAGTCTGCAAACGCACGCGTAAGAACAAATACATTCCATACATCTGCCTTTTATTTTTCAACCATTACTAATGGTCACGTTATTGAAGAAGAGAATTTATTGGAAATGAGATTCGGTTAACTGAATTGTTATAAATATTTCTAGTTAATATTTTACTTTAGTTTACTTTTTAATATTTTTTTAAAGTAATTTTTCTTTAATACTTAAGTGTGCGGTTGATAACTTCGCCGAAAATCATTATTCTATTATTAGGTCGAATCATAAACTGGAAAAATATAGTCGAACTCGTAGCACCCTTACAAATACATACAAAGTTCTGTTCGATAATAACAAATAATATTAACCAATTTTTCAACGTGGACCATCAGTACAATATTGATAAATACGTCGTATTTAACTAAAGGTCCGATATTTTCTTGATTTATTTTTAATTGACTTTTATGCACTGAAATATGCAATGATTTTATTTATTTATCTATTTTTTTTTTGATTATTTTATTAAAATAATATACGCAATTACTAGTAGTCATATAGTAGATCACATATTTATTTCTTCGCTATTTCGAACTTACTTTTGCAGCCCATTTTTTTATAATTTACGCACAATTTAATAAAAGGGAAGGTTTTTACTAAGAAAAATAGATAACATTTTTTTTATAATACCAAATATAATTTTCTTTTGAAAATATGTTCTAGTTGATTAAATCAGCACCCTGTTTCCTTCTTGAAATTGTTTCTGTAATTAAGAGAGAGAGTTGGTTCTTAAAAGATAGACACAGAAATTAAACAAAGAGTAGCTAAATTGTTTTAGAGGAAATGCGGTTATTTTTCTGTTATGTTTTCAAAACGTACGATGCTGTTCTCTTTACTGTGTTCAAAGTATTTGAAAAAATTCAACTACAGTTCATTGAATAAATCACTCTCAGCATTTTAATCAAATTTTATAAATTTTCTAAGAGGAGATTTCTTTTGATTATATGGCACCATAGGGGATTGTTGGCATTGTTATTGTAATTTTCTTTGCCCGGAGAGGAGATTTTTTCGTTTGCTTACTACCGCTAGGGGATTGCTGGCATTGTTTTCATAAAATTTTCTTTTACTCTTGCTTGAAAAAGAGAGAAAGGCAAAGAGAGAGAGATACATCAGTGTTTAACAATGCTTATGAATATTATGAATAGAAAGAGATTTTCAGTCGCTTTCTGAATTTTGAACGATAAAGATGTGTAAATGTCGGTCGGTACGTGTTCGTATTTCTTTACTCCAAAAACAACACACGGTTAATGTTGTTGTAGTAGTTGTAGTACAACTGTCTATACCTATATAAGTATAAAGTAAAGCAGCACCAACAACAAATACTACTACAACATCATGGCAAATAATTTCAAAAACAATATCACACACATATAAAAATTAATTAAAAATGGTATATAAAAAAAATAAAAGAAAATTCGAATGTATATATATATATACGTGTGTGTGTGGGTGTGTGCGTACGCATCTGTATATGAAATAAAAACAAATTGTTAAAATTAAATAAAATCAAGAGAAGTGAATGTAAAATATACAAAAAAAGAGAAAAAAATTAAAGAAAATTACAAAAAAAAATAAAAATTAAATAGAAAAGTGAAGAAATATAGTTGCATAGCTTTGTTTTATTATTAATTTTAAAGCAGCAAAACAGCAATAACGGAGCCGAGAAAGGTGTAGAGAGGAAAAAAAAGAGGTAAAATTTAAATCTATATATACATACCTATATTTATATATACATCTATATATATATATATATATATATATATATATATATATGGATATGTAAATGGATGTTTGTTGTGGGTATATATATATATAAAAACGAAAAAAAAAGAAACTAAATAATTATAAAATAAATCATATATCGTTATTCAGATAAATTAATAGAAATGTTTTCAAACAAAATTTGCTGATAATACATATCACCCTATATAAGGTGGAAAATTAATTATAATAATAAGAAAATAATCATTTTAATTTTTATTTTTAATTTTTTTATATATCATCTTTAACTAATGTGTGGTTCTTTAATTCCATCAAAATATTAAATTTCACAAAACAACACAAAATAAAAAATCAATATATATATTTAAACCTTTAGCAAATAAAAAAAAAAGAAGAAATTTAAAAAATTTTTCAATTAACTTCTCCAAAAACAATTGTGCATACTATTCTTACACATAAAAATAATTGGCTATAAACGTTTAACAATCGTTGCTAAAGAACCGAAGCACAGAAACGTGAGCTTTGCAGGTTTTCTCGATTTGTTCGCTTACAAAACAGTCCAGACCAGGAAATTCAAAATTATGTTACTAGCAAAACCTTTTCTTGGCTACTTTGGTTGCAGGTATGTGGATGATCTATTATTTTTGGTGACAATGTGAAATTCATAAAATAAGAGAATTAGTCTAAAAGACCTATGGAATCGACTAAAGCCGTATATATCTCATATTTAATACTTAATAATTTTAAGCCATTTACTGCAGGCACGGGACACTTTAAACATGTTTAATCGCTCACTTTGTGAAATTTTTGATTAATTGTCTTTTCCATAGCCCGTCCCTAGATAGATAAAGCCGTCTTGCTTATTTTTGTTTAGCATTCTGAAATTTCACAGTCAAAAATCCCCAGGAAACTTACAGTATATTACAGATTATCGAAATAGTATTCGCAGCTAGAAATGATAAGCAAAAACATGCATTTTGGGCCCTTCCCATGAACAGCATCATAGCGAACATTTTTTTGTGGGGTCTCCGAAAGTTAAGAGATTTTGCGATTTATCTGGAATAGGATTTTATATATGGGCCCTTTTTAATTCCGCTTTATTTTTAATTATCACAATAATTGGCATGAAATGAAATGGAGACGAAATTGTGGGAAAAATTGTTCCCTACACCAGTATGCGCTCAACATTTTCGGTGTTAACGTTAGGTTATGTGTGAAGAATCTCCTGCGCCAGGTTCACTTTTAATGATCGACCATGCAAGTGTAAGCATAAAAATCAGATCAGAATTTCGGTATTGCCAAATATACATGCATCTTGATTGTTTTAAAAGAATATTTGGGGCGAAAGTGTAAAGGTTCGTAAACGGCATGGATAGGACAAAGACAGTTGTTTTCCATTGGAAAAGAATAATAGCCTAAGGCAGATATGCTCATGTCTCTCAATTAAACCTTGACACTTTTTCCTTTTAAGAATTATGGGCAACAAAAAATTTTTCTTCCTCTGGCCAGCCACTCAGGGCAGATATGACCTTAATCTGGAAGGAATATTGGCATCTGATTAGGACGATTTGTTGGATAGTCGTAATTTGGTGGTAAAATTTCTTTCATTCCTTTGGAAAACTTGATCTGCATATACCCACACAATACAGTCTACGTTCTGCCGATGCTGGAAAACATTGAGAGTTTGAGTCGCACTCTCATCACTCATGAGAACCTGAGCTCTTCGCTATACCCTGCGCAGCCAAGATCTAGGCACTCCTGCCCACGCCTGCGAGCTGTAACTCTATTTTAGACCGGATGTAGGTGGTGCAGACATCAGCTGTAAAAAGCTAGACCCTTGACCGAGCTTTTATGTTTGCCCATTTAAACTCCATACCCGCTAATTGTGACATTTTTGAAGGATGTAACTTCTATCGCAGGGGATATTTTTTATGACGGATACAGCTTAGCTTATAGAAAGCGACCTACATCTCGAAGCGGTCTTCTTAATTTCTAAAGTCTCTATTGCTAATTTCAACATGTTCATTACATTCAGATGGTGAATATAAAAAGTTTTTATTTAATTAGTGTTAGTTAAGAAAATTCATTTTCATCTCCTCGAACGGCAACGCATGAATTTTCTTCCATTAACCACAGAAAAGCGTGCTTCTGCTAATCTTGTAAATCGAGAAAAATTACAAATATATGGGTACATGTGTGTATTTATGCATGTACATATAAATGTTTGACTGTCATTAGATTTGAAACCATTCGTAAAAGCTAACATTGCGAATTGAAATTTGATTCTATTTATATATTTATATATATATATATTTCACAACTAAGATCAAGCTTTTAAAAATGACTTAATTTTGTCTAAAAACATGCTCGTAAATAGTATTAGGAAAATTAACCGCAAAGGAAAACCTAAAATTTCTAACCAATAAACTTGAACTTAATGCGGATATTAAGATGAAATTCGTTCATGGCACAAAATAATCGCCGCGAAATGCACAAATTTTGTCTGACCGTCATTCCAACTATAAAATGTGTGATTTCATTTATGGCACTTATGACCTAAACATGGGATGAACTTCATTGTGGAAATATGTAGATAATAATTCAATTGCGAAAGCGTTTAACATCGAATTTATTATGCATTACCGTTAATCAGTTAATCAGTTGGTAGAATTAAGGTTGCCTTGAAAGGAAGGTGAAGTGGAGAAAAGTTTCTAAATATTCTAGAATGCGTTGAGTCAAGACGGGAAAAATTTGTGGAAATTAATGTAAAATTTAAATTAAATGAACAAATTCATTTTCCGGACATGTCAATATGTTGAAGGGTTATCGCCTCGTCGAAAATATATGTAATGTATGTACACGTATATTAGATCATTAATGTCAAGAAGTCATTAGAGAATCTTCCAAATGATCAAGGGACCTCTTCTATAGGATAGTATTGCTAGCAGCAATAAGTACAAGGCTACCGGAGGGACTGCAAGGACTCTTTATTATATGGATATAAACTTGTCTGTATGTCTTCCGTTCAACCTCGAGGACGCAATATTTAAAATATTTTAATAAAATTTGTTAAATTGATGTGTTTTGGCCCAAGGGCGGTGCGGTTCTTTTTAACCATTTCCCATACCACGCCTTGTTTTGAAAAGTCATTCTGTTAGTCAATGCACTTATTAAAAAAAAAAAAAAAGGAATTGTAGATCCGGAAGATTCGAAGGATAGACGAAAAAGAATAAATTCAGACACAATTGATTTTGGAACATTATATCTCGACACATGTTGGCTAATTAGTAACGCATGGACTCTACTTACAGCAAATTTGAGAGCTATTTGGAATATATCTGAAATTTGTACATTTGTAAGACACATTTCCTGAGCAAGAATATCGTAAAGACGTAAAGCCGAAACAGTAAATACCACCAGACGAAGCTGCTTCCTCTTTACACCTACTTTCCCAAAATTGAACAATTAACCGTTGTGCCATGTCTTCGGAAATGAGGTCGAATGGGGATTGGCTGACCTTTTTAAGACACGGTTAGCGGAAAACTTTAAAAATTTATATATAAATGATGCATTATTTTCTTTATTATTCAAAATTTTACAATTACAAAATATTTTTCCCATAAAAAATAAATAAATTCGAAATGGTGATCACACGCGTACTGAACATTTTGGTTAAAAAGGGCATTAATTATTTCTATAAGAATCGAAAGTGGAGGAATATTCCAAATGAATGCTCAATATGATCTTTTTTTTAAACCAAATTTTAAAATATTTAATTAAATTAGTTAAAGTAAACTTCTCTGTTTTCTTATAGGTCAGCTGGTGGAGATTAGTGCAACACTTAAATAATAATGCAAAAAAATAAATAAATACTAAAAACTCCTTAGAGATTTAACAAAAAAAAAAAAAAAAATCCACACATAAATATATATATATATATACATATATATATATATAGAAATATATATAAAAAACAATTACAGTGAAATGCATCAAAAATCTAACACAGAAACGAGGAAAAATACGTTAAAAAGAAAGAGGAAAACTTTACAAAAAATATTAAAAATGCTAAACGGTTCGATATGTGTAGTGATAAAAGAGAGATAAAAAAAAATAAATAAATAAATAAAAGAACAATTGTGCTTAAATAAAATTTAATTAAATTACCCAATTGGATTAAAAAAAAAATATGTAAAGAAAATGTAAGCATTCCGTACTTTCTTCAATTTTCAAAACATCTTTCAAATAATTTATTTTGTTGAAACGTCAATTAATACTTTGCACAAAACTTTTTATTTTGAGCCATAATTTTATCAGTAGTTTGCAGTAAGAATTTTTAGTGAAAAAAAAAAGTGTACTCTTGACGTTAGTGGAAAAAAACCAGCGCCCCAGAAAATTCTACAAACAATTAAAATAATTTTTCTTTTAAAATATTTGCAAGAGAATAGGAAAATATGTTGCATTCATTACAGAAAAACAGAAAACACAAACAAAGCAAGCGCTTCGTAAGCAACAGCGCTAAGCAAGCACCACACACCAGGCAACGGATGATGAATAAATGAAAATGGCACCTAAGCAACGTTGAATAACAACCGAGCTATATATACAAATTTATATACAAGTATATTTATATATATATATACAATTTGTGTGTATATAGTTAATGTATTGAATTAAACTACACCTTATGCAAAATTACACATCGTCATCATCATTTAGCTACAAAAGCAACAACGAAACTATAGCACAAGGTTTCTCACAAATGTTTGCTTATAAACAAACATTCATGCATACATACCTACCTACATATAATAAAAACAACTTTAAGAAAGCAACAGAAATAAAGAAAAAAAAAAAAAAACTGGCTTTACTTAAGTTTAAAAGGTGGAGGTAGCAGAGTAAAATATATATACATATAGAAGTAACTATTCATACATGTATGCAGGTGTTAGTGCATGTATATGCTTTAAAAAAGATTATCTTTCATTAAAAAAAAAATAATAATAAAAAAAAAAAAGAAAAGGAAACCTCTATCTCACACAATACTATGCTGACATCTCCCCCATAATCAGCCAGCCAGAGAGTATATAACACACAAATACACTTTGCAACGTTCCCCTCATTTTATCGTTTGCAACGCTACAAAACCTTTCCTATAACCTTCTTATATACCATACGCCATATAAACCGAAGCAACGAGTACGTACCAGTTTACTTTTTAAAACTACAAATTCTACATGAAATCGAAAAAGACAAAATATACGCCGAAGCTGCTAAACAGAAAGAGATAAATTATATTTGCGAGAAATTCCATAATTACGAAGTTTTGTCGCTTTTCGACTACGGTATTAAATAACTACAGAATGGCAAAAGCATATATGAATAACAACTTGAATGACAACTTAGGCAGAGCAAAATACCGTTTGCGTGTGTGTGTTAACGTTCATATGTTTAAAGGGAAAATTATTTCAAAACAAAAAGCAACAACAAAATATTTTAATTTTCTCAAATATATTTAGAAGCCTATAGGAAAAAAACAAGACAAAAAAAAATGTTTAACTACACAACCACAACAGCGGAATAAACAACCAATGATTTTGTAGCCGAACTCGTTGCGTAGTCATAATTTACAGATTTATATTTTATATATGCATTGTTTATCTGTCGGTCACGTATACGTTAACGTCATTATATACAAATACGCTGATATACATTTATATATATATACATATATGCAAGTGCATGGCAATAGAGGCAAATATTAAATGAAATGTTGCTTTGTAGTGAACTGCACAAGTGAGGTGTCTATCTCGCTTTATCGCACAGCGTAGCAAACTAGAAAACCAAGCATTGCACTCCCTCCCTCATGCATCAAACGAATATTATATACACATGTTTGCATGTATGCGTGCGTTGATATGTGCTATTTATTCTTCAAAATGAAAACTACAGTTCAGTCACATGTAGTTCCCCCTCAGTAGTAGCTCGACTGAATGTTGGAATAACGAAATACGAAAAGGAAAAAAAACTTTTGTTAAAAAAGAAAAAAAAAAAACCAAAATATGTGAAAAAAGAGTAGCAATAAGCCATTCATTGTTCACTATTTTGTTGCTTTAAAATGTACATCCATCCGGTCAGATCGGTCCGTTCGACGAAGAAAGACCTTATTGTGTTCTCATATATATATATATATATATGGCTTATGTATTATATGAACAGTAATATAGCAGTGTTAAATAGCATTTACTTATTGGGCTTTAGTTTCTTTCAACTTTTTCACATTTTCCTTTATGTTAATGTTATATTTATATATATATATATATATATATATATATATATATATTACAAGCAAACCATACATTTTGTATATAAGCTGAATGTATACTCTCCTGTTCATCTATTATTATTATTTTGGCATATGTACCTTCTATATATCAATTTAATGAATTACAATACAACAACAACGGCATTCATTTATTCTCAACGAATTCACTTTATATATGTGTATGCATATAGCATTAAAAAGGTGCTGGTAGAAATTTTACGAATTTGTAAATATATATATATCGAATGCATAGGTAGCTGTTCATATAATATTTCACTACATAAAATTTATAAACTAATGGATTTTCTGCCAAGCGAAATGTCAGTGATTGTAAAGGATATTTAATTGATGTTATAACTAGAGGTGGAGGATTTTTTTGAGGTTAGGAAATGATTGCAAGAAATTTGAAAACTGAAAAGAAAACTTTTTCTTACCTTCTAAGACAATCATTCCTTCTAAACTTCGAAAAACTTTAATTGTAAGATTAATGCCAAAATGTAATGATTTTTTTAATAGCGGAGACGAGTACTTTTTACCCTAAAAATATTTGCAAAATTTATTGTTTAAATGTCCATATCTAGAGGACCAAATGTCATATACAATACATTAAATAATATCAAGAAATAGATAAGACGATCAGACCCCGTTTTAAAATTGTATCAAAGTGTTGTGATTTATAGTCGTTTGCATTGCTCTTGCGGCCAAAATTTTCTTTAAAAAACTTCTACTCGTACTATAGAAAGTTCAGTATGAAATACGGAAAAAAAATGTTGTTGTTTTCCTAATGTTAGAGAGAAAAACATTAAATTTGAAATAAGAACAAATCAAATCATTCCGAAGTACTACAGAAAGCATGTTGTTTTCTTTCATTTTTTAAATGTGAAATAATAATGCCCAAGAACAACCAAAGACGTCTGCTTAATTTGTAATTTTATAGTTTCTTGGTGTGTGTATGTTCGCAGAGAGAATCGATTTGGCAATTTACAGTGTAACCCTTTAAACTCTTAGGGACTTAAAAATCGAAGTTAAAATTTAGTTTATAAGCTTAGTCTCCGTGACTGCGGACTAAGTTGTGGCCTGAGCCTGAGACTGATCGGCGAATATAAAATGAAAAGAGGAAACAAACTAAGTATATCAAAAATTTACAAGCAGAGATTAGCTGCAGGTCTTTGATAGGATCATCCAAAAGGTTCTTAAGCGAAATCCGATTTCAACGGGCGATTCTTTTTAATAAACAATCTTCCATTGCGAAAATAACTTTCGTAGTTGTATGTAAAAATTTTGGGTATTTTTTCATTAACAAGGTGCGCCTCTTAATTGACGTCAGTATCAATCTCATCGATTATGCTTATTTTTAAACCCAACCTTTGAATAATTAGCTTCTGGCCTCACTTTAAAATCCTAACTTTCATTATTCGAATGGCTCGTTTGCTATAAAAAATAAAAAAAAAAAAACAATTTAGCACAGGGAGAAGAAAAAGAGTATGCTAGATGTATTTATTACGGGTATATGCAAAACCTTCAAGAGTTCATTCCCATTATTCCATATTCACTCTATGATTACGAGAAATATTTTTCAGATCATGACTAACGTAGAGTTTGATTTTAGACATCAAAATAAAATATACTATTTCCCCCAATTGTTCGAATTTCTTTCTTTTTTTTTTTCATTTATTTTTAATTTCATCATCACTTTGCAATACGTTTAGTTGGGAGAGTAAAATTTTTATAGAATATGAAGAGAATCTTGAGTGCTTCCGTTTTTAAAAATTTGCTAAGATTATTTAAAAGGAGGATATAATTAATAAAATTCATTTAAAGAAAATTAGCTCACAATTTTTTGTAAAGAAAAAGCCATTTTAAATATTAAACTTAATTCACTTTTCTTTTTGACGCGTATTATTGTGGGTTAAAAGAAAGTAGTGAACATTTTAGAGGCGATGACCCATACCATGACTAATACATTTTACATTAACTCGCGCGATCTACACGCATATGCATAAAAACAAATACAAATACATATTTCTTTTTTACTTTACCGCTACAAAAAAAAAAAAATAAATAAAGAAAAAAAAATTAGAAAATATTTTTTAATCATATAAAAAAAAATATTGCGCAAAATATTTTCTTTTTCAATTGTGTAAAAAGTTCATTTGCGATAACGGCGTAACAAACACACGATTGGCCTTAAATGCAAATTACGTTAAGAAACGAAAAGCAAGAAAAAAAAAAAAAAAAAGTAGAATAATTTTTCAAACACATAATAATAAATTGAAATATTTAAAGGCGAGGAAATAAAGAACATTGCACTGTTCAACATTATTGGGTAACTATACAAAAATGAAAAATAAATAACGAATATCTTATATATATTTATATATTTGCGTTTGTCCCATGAAAGCATTCTTTGCATTAATATAATACACAAAATGTACATTTAACATGAACAGGATCTGATTTAACAGAATATTGATTGGTAGCAATTGCTGCTGTTAACAATGCCTGCTTTGAATTTAATATAAAACAACAGTGTTCGCAACAGCCACTTCAACGACTAAAAACTACTTCAGTAATGAATTCTGTATAAACCTCAATAAAATGTTGAAATTCATCTACGCACTACCACATATAAGCAAATGCTTATAGCTTTGCGTCCTAAACGCGCAATAAGTGGAGAAAAATTTAAGCGCAAACTGCAGGCCGTCGTGGCAGATTGTGTCTCTATACATGAAATACAAAGCAATTGTAGCAGCGAAGTCAACAGTGAATAAGCAAAAATGAATAAAAAAGAAGAAAAAAAAAGTGTAAAAACAGCAAAATGAAGAAAAGAAAACAACACTTTTGAACAATACGTAGATACCAGAAAAAGATACACACACACGTCCATAGAGAGGTTTTTTTTCTTATTTTTTTTTATTTTTTTTTTTTTAATGTTTATGACATTTTTGTTGCTCCTCAACAATTTCAAAACAAACTAAAGGAAAGACAAAGAGCGCTAGCAAATGATTGGAGTATGAAGGAAATGCCCAATAAGCGCGGTGAAGAGCTTGCGCAGTGAAAGCTACAAAGCTGCAGCTACAATTCGAGAGTTCAAACTGCAAATGATTATAATACAGCTCGCGCATATATACACGCACACAAAAAACACATACAAATTGTTAAGCAACGTATACTACAACCGCATGAAAGCGTGTGTGCGCACGTTTATATAACGTTAACGTCACTGAAAAAGCAAACAACCAATCTAACTAAATTGAATATACTTTAACTGTCTTTCGAATCGATAAAATGTTTATTATGCCAGAGACCCCGCCGCCAACCAAACAGCCACCCCGTTCGCACAGTCACACATTAAGTTAAAAACCTTTCTTGTATATATGCATTCAAATATAAATATATACGTACGTATATATGTATGTATGTATGTGATTATAAAAATATTTCGTTCTTACACCCTACAAAGTCTAAAATATTTTTGCCCATTTTTCTCGCTTTTTTCTCTTGTTTTTTGTTAATGTTATTCTTGTGTGTATACATACATCTCAGTATATACACGTATATGGTGCGCCATGCTTGGTTTGCCATAAGTTTTCTGCATTTGTTTTTATATACGTGTTCGTGTGTGTGTATATGTGAATGGGCTTGATTTCCTGTTCTTAATGTTTTCAAGCGGTTTTTCCTTCTATGCATTTTTGACGTAGACATTCCCTTTTTTCCACTGCTATTGTAGAGGATGTTTCTTGCCTCCATTATCATCATCATCATCATCATTATCATTTCACTTTAAATGCAATCATCAGAATGAATTATTTTAAATAACAAATAAACTGCAATTTATAAAATGAATCTCATAACATCGCATACTTAAGAAAAAGGAAATAAATTTAATCTAAACTTATGTGTAAAGCATTGAAGATACGACAAAGCTCGTTACTCAAATGAATAAAGAAATCTTCTACAGAAACTCACCTGCCGAATCAATCTCGTTTATAAGTTAAATTGTTATTCACAACTCATACATTTTATAGCAATGAAAGAGAATCATTTATATTTTCTTCCCTGGCCTTCTTCCAACCATTTATTCGGCGTATAGTGATTAGGACTTACTTTGAATATGTGTAAATTGTTTGGAAATTGGACTTTAATTAATTTCGCCTTCGGGTGAGAACTTTTCAAAATGCTTTCAAGCAATCGTCATCATCACTTTCCTCGGCGGTGAGAGCAATTTTCATCCCCCACGAAGAGCTATGTCCGCTTTTTTTTTACATTTTTGGCTTCTTGACGCAACATAAATTAGGTTTTAATAGTTGATGGTTAGTAGTTACCCATAACCAAAGAGTATACGAGGCATTGACATAAGATTTGAGGCGTGAACAAAGCAAACTACTTGGATGGATTCCTGGTTCAGAAAAAGAACCGATAATCTAAATACCTTGCCTAGCTATGATTTAATGTGTTAGAGACTAGTAGCGGGGTTAATTGGTTCTATCGTTTCTTTCTCTTATAAAAAAGACATTAAAAAGGCACATGCGTTTAGTTACCTAAATATTTTGAGAAATTTATTTGCCCGCTTGTGAAGTAAAATTGCATTTCACATTATTAGAACGCAGCTACCTAAGTGAGGATTCTGAATTCTTCTTTTCCCATCTAGAAATAGTCTTTATTCATTCTTTCTTCATCGTTTGCGAAATAGCAAAATTTTAAAATAATGAAACCTTATAAATCCCAAAGTACATGAAGGTTTAGGTTTCTTCTTTTTTTTTGTTTTTAAAGAAAAATTTCATTACTGTTAAATAG
This sequence comes from Glossina fuscipes, assembly GCF_014805625.2. Classification (NCBI taxonomy): domain Eukaryota; kingdom Metazoa; phylum Arthropoda; class Insecta; order Diptera; family Glossinidae; genus Glossina; species Glossina fuscipes. The sequence goes on from NW_023998416.1 coordinate 23,121,704, forward strand.
TTTTAATTCATTTAGCTTTTTTTTTTCATTTCTCCTTTACCTTTTAATCAATAACAAAAAAGAAACCCTTTATTTTATAAATTTATAACTTACATAAAAAAAAAAATCTAAATGGAAACTTATAATAATGCCCTCTGAACATTAACGTTGCCGTTGCCGTTGTCGTCGTCATCATCATCATCATCAACATCAACATCAGCAACAACAACAAGAACAACAATCATTCAGCCAAAAAAACAGAAACAACATTATTGCCATCACTGTATTTTGTAGTCGTCAACGTTATATATGAACACATATTTATATATATACCAAAATAATATTGGGTGCATGCATGTATTCTAATCATTTTTTTCACTTTATTGAGGAAAATTCTTATATCTTATATGTAAATATATATGTATATATTGTTATTAATCAAAATATTTTGCATCATTTTCTAAAACTTCGTTCCATCTTGCCATTTTCCATTCTTTCGGACCTTCCCCATCGCATTTAAACGTCGCGAAACAGTTGATTCATCAACTGCTAATCTGTTCGAAAGCGCTTTGAGACCTTGAGCTGGATTCTCATTCAATAACTCTTGCAATTCATTCTCTTCGAATTTTTTTGGTCCTCCAGGTCGTTCTTTATCATTGACATCAAAATCACCGCGTTTAAACCGTTGAAACCAAAACCGACAATTCGGATATGACGGGGCGGCATCACCATAGGCTTCTACGAGTGTTTTATGGGCTTCAGCCGCAGATTTCTTCATATCAAATAACATAAGTAATGAATATCGAAAGTGCAATTTCGAGCGTTCCATGATTTGCGCGTCGTCTGTATACACCGAATAACTCGATAATACTAAACGGAGAGTTGTTGTTGTATGTAGTGAAAGGTCAAAATCATCGAATTTAACTGTTCGCATTATATTATCATTTTCACCAAGAGATGTCGCTGATCAAAATACATGAAAGCACCTAATATATGCAATACATAGCGCATATATATATATATACATGTATATATAAAGTATAAAAGTATGTACACACAAACCCATATGCCCAACTTTAATAACAACTTGTGTTGTTTCTTGCTCTCTTTCTTATTCGCATGTATACATAGGTATAACAGAAGAAGAAAACAGAAAAAAAAAAACAACAAAACCTCTCTTTCCCCATAGAAAATATACCTACATCTGCACGCAAAACATTTAAATGTATATGTATATATACTGTTTGAAAAGAAGAAAAAAAAAAATCCAACAATTATTATAAAAACAGCAAATGCGGCGTTGTCAGTTTTCACAGTAGAAAACAACGAGAGCAACAATAACAGAAACCTACTCAATAAGCTACGTACTATAAGAAACATTAAGCATTGTTGCCACATTTCTACATTGATATGAGGAATTTGTATTTTGTGCAGCTTCTGCTAGTGTTTTGTTATTGCCGCTGCTGCCCATGTTGACGCAGTTACTTCCACAGATGGCCATGTATAGATAGTTAAATGTGTATGTGCACACAAAGATACTTAAATACACGACCCTATACACATATGTATACACCATGTTGTCTACTTTAAACCATAAAAGTAGAGTTTTTTTTTTTTATTATTTTTTTTTTTTTTAAACTCAAATGGTTATGTTGCTCTGTATGTATGTTATTGATTTGGTTTCAGCAGCGTGCATGTATGCCTGGTTTAGGTTATAATATGTATTCAAGAGTGTTTATTTGGATTCTATAAAGAGAAAACTACCACAGCGAAGTTCGAGAAAAAAGTCGATTTTGGCAAAAACTAAGAAAATTTATAGAAGAAGACGAATATATATAAATATACATATATATATATATTTATATGCTTATGAAACGCATGAAATATGTATTAGCATTAAGAAACCCTAGGTAAAATCTCTCTTTTTTAATCTACGTATAGTCGAGCACAATATGTATGCTTACAATTAAACAATTCCTGATACCTACCTACAAAACTAAATGTCTTTATACTTTCAACTATTATTTTCCAGATTAAAGCAAACCTTTACCCCCGGATTTAGGCATTAAAATGTTAGTAGAGGATTATAATTTTTACTATGCATTGACATCGCGACACGGTGCACGTTTTTTGACAAAGAATATTATTCGAAGGGAATATATTCCCGTGCAAAAATTTTTTTTTTGTTTTTTCATTTTTATTCTTAACATCGACATATGGAGGCTTAAAAATTTTCATTTCGTTTGTAATATATAAGAATTCATTCCGTCCGTCCGTCCTTACAATGAGTTATGTATATTTTCAATATGTGAGTTAATTTAGTGATGCTGTTTGTTTGGTCATGTTTGATTCTTGTCATTTTAAAGTTGAAAAATCGTAACATGACCGTGACTCAATTCAAAAGACGAGTTTGAAAACGATGCGATTTATACTCTATGTCTAAGATAATAAAATGCCTTTACTGCCAAGTTGTTTGAATTTTTACGCAACTGTACACAAATATTAATCTGATATTTATCAAAAATTTTCAAAACTCTTTTGCGAAGAATGCTTCAAATTATAAACAGCTTTACGGTTGTACGTTGAAATAGTTTTTTTCCAAGTGAATCAAGAAAAGGCTTTTCTTATACTATAATACTCAGAATCGTTAGTTAAAAAAAAAAAATGTACAAAACTCAAATAAGTTCGTAAGTCGTACGATTTCAGTTGCAAGCGAGCATACAATCGCTATAATTCCGAAATATCGAAAAAAGACTCCTTCAACTCCTTCCCTTATAATGTCTTATTTTGAAAAGTCATAGGGCAGTCTAGGGCATTTAATGATGGGCTGTGAATCACTAAAATGCTATTCCTTGTTTTTCTTATATTTTTAAAAGATTGATTTACGTAATAATAATCTTTTGTAGCACCACTAGAGCAAAAAAATGTTCTCTTCAAAGTGAACTTTCGACAGTTAAAGTTACAAATCTGTGTGCAAATCTCCAAATTTATTTTGAGCGTGTCGATAAGGCCAATCAAGACCGAATTCATGCTGTATTTTGGTTGATCCTGGGGAATATTTATTTAATATACGGCATATATATGTTCGTAAGCGGGTTCGTCGTTCTTGCTTCACTTCAGCGACGACGAATTAAGAATTTGTTTTTTTTATCAATTAATTTTTATCATCGTTAGTCGTTCAGTACAGGCAAACGGAGAAATGACTGAATGAATATTGACAAGTCTATTATAATAATGATCAAGTATACGTGTACCCGAAACGGACTCTCATCTACTATGATTCTTTGCGTCGTGATGTGCCTGTAACATCAACTAGAAACGGAAACACATTTAAGTTTGATCGCGTCCTCTATTTATATGAGTTATCCGCACGAGTAGTCGAGTAGGTAAGAATCGCGACTACCAAATTAGTGATCGTCAAGTTAGTTCTTTCTTAGAATTTATGTTGGCATAACAAAGGCATAACAATTACCTATTGCGCGCACATTCACTAGGCTATGACTACTTCCCTCTCGATTCTCTCATTTTTCACTTCTTTTTCTGGCTCTCACGGTGTTGCAGCTACAGGAGTTATCGTGTCCCGACTAATTGGTCACTTTAAAAAAAAAAAGATATGAGTATAAATTTTTAATGCCTCAATTGATTGCGTGTTTTTTCTATTGCCCGAAACTCTACCAATTTTTAAACTACCTTATTTGGACTTGGGAGGTATTAAACGCATTTATATATCGATACTAGAAGAAACGCGTGAGTCAATATGACCTCTCTGAAGCTTTGAAACTAAAAAGATGGCTATAAAGCATGTAGGGTTCCAATGTTTTTTGATGACTGATCATTAATTTTACGCCACCTGGTCTAGCTTTCGAGATACCGATGGCAAGTATCTATGGGTAATATTTTATCGGTCAATTTAGTTCATAATTTTTATGGAATCGTTACAATCGGAAAAATGAGAAAGGAGATTTAAGATTGGAATGAGAATATGAGATTTAAGCTTGGAAGTAATGCGCGGATAGGGACGTCCACAATTTAAAACAAACAAAGGTAAATTAAAAAAAAAAAAAAAAACCAGGAAAATTCTTCACGGGCTCGAAACTCGAGCGTGGATATCGACAGATCAGACCGATTTTTGAAGCTTATTATATTTTTAATCGATCGCGAAATGTTTTTGTGAAAAATTTCAACTTGCTGCCTCTACCTTTGTGAATGTAGCGATATCACGAATGTTGTAGGTCAGAATGGCCTGAACCGTATACGAACAATATCGGTAGTTCTAATGTTAAACAAAAACTTTGCTTGATTCATTTTTCTCTTATAAATGTTAATCGAAGTTTTATTAATGATAAATTAATTTCTGTCTCATTTCAGATGCTGTTTTACAAATTATTATAATAAATACCCTAAATTTACTATTCTTAGATAAAATTAATTCACAAAAAAAAAAAAAAAAAAAAGAGCAAAAAAAGAAAAGAAGAAAGAAGGAATTAAAGTTAATTATATGTAAATAAATGTAAATTTTAACTTTAAAAAAGTTGTGTATGAGAGAGAAAGTAATAAAGCGGCATTACGATTATTATTTTTAGAAATTTGAATGGGTGGAGTGCGCCCATTTAAAAAATATTCGCCTCCATGAAGTTTCATAAACAAAAATGGTACGAGAGACCCACAACGTTTGCTTTGGACAAATAGCCCAAGAAACACAAGTCGCTGTTAAAGAGGATACTACTGCTGTTAAACGGGATCACTTGAAAAGGTAAATAACAGGAAGGAAAAAAATATGAAAAAAACTATATATAAATATATATTTCTATTTTATGTAAAGTAAATATTCAGCATCTAACTAAAATTTCCATCATTCTGCACACTTTTCCTGCCACCAACCTTTTACTAACTTTAAACAAAATCAATTAAAATCAAAAGATTCGGTCGTAAACGAATTCTTTATACACGTCACCGTTGTCCTAAAAAGGATCTCAGAAATGTGAAAAAACTAAATTTTCATACTCTATAGTATGGATTTTACCGCATAGGCATGTCCTTTAAAAACTTTGCAGCATTTCATTTTCGTTAACGGGAGAATGTGCACCATGGATATTCCAAATTTGAAACTGGACTAGAATTTATATCTTTTAGGGGTTTTTTAAAGCTTGCTTCTGCGCGCTGTGAAGACATTGTCCTCATTTTTACAGGTAATGCAGTTTCGCCTATACTGTAAGCGTTTAAATTTTTGAACATATATCAGCTATAATTTATGATTATTAAGCAAAACGACCAATATTTTATTCCTTTTGAAAAACCGAAATATTCTCAGTTGACATGGGCCTGTAGGCGTACCATTTGACCGATTGATTTGGCCATATGTATGTTTACAACAAACATTACACGGGCGGACCAACGGACGGATAAACTTAGATCGGTTTAGAGTTTCATGCTGATGAAGAATATATATATATATATATATATATATATATATATACATATTCTTTGAAGTTTCTGGAGCTTCCTTCTGGGCGTTGCAAATGTCTTGACAAGATTATTATACCCCACATTTTACGGTGATGGGTACAACAATGATTTTCTATTTATATATAAATTGCTTGTGTGTGTGTGCGATGAAAATTTAATCGAAATCTGTCAATTATCTGATAAAACTCAACAAATCAGCGTCATTGTTGTCGTTCGCAGTAGTTGCAGCTTTGGAAGCCCCATACAATATTTACGTGTCAAATTATTTCATGACTAAATTTCAAATTACAGATATTTACCAGAAATAAATTGTAAAAGATATCGATAAAAATTAAAAAAAAAATAAACAAATAAAAAAACGGTTGCTTGTTACATATGATTTAATGATTAGTGTGGATCGATTGGAAAGCTGAATACTTTTTCATGAAAACCTGTATGGAACTTGGGAAAAAGGAAATTTTCAGCGTAAGAGAAAAAAACCCAAGCACTATTTACTTTTTCCTTTTATCATTTATTAAAGATGAAGAAAGAAAAACGTATAAGAAAATTTTAGGCGGCGTAAGGCGAAACTTGGGGTGACCAGTACACCAAAAAAAAAAAAAAAAAAGATGTGGAGAATTTTTTATTGATATTTTAATTTATTTTTTTATCTTTTGGCCGGAGAAATAAATTGTAAGACTAAAGTTTCGAAGTTCTCATCATCTAAGGCACTTTAGATTTGCACCCACGATCGTTGAGTTGTTAGTCAATAACTTTTACTAATATTATAATTATTACTATTACTGCTATTAATAACGCCAGAGAAATAAATTCTAGGATGAAGAAGGTCTTAAAGCTCTAACATCTAAGGTTATATCGGTTTTATTTAAAATTCAACCGAACTTGAGTTTGGAACAAGCGGCCGTTGAGTTGTTAGTCGAATCCCTTTTCTCACTTACTGCCGTTTAGAATTACTGGCGTTTAGAATTATTTTTTAGAAAACTCCGCTTGATACTTGTTTTTATAGGGTCCCGTCTTATTGGTGAACTTAACGTAAGGCGTAAGGCGAGATTTTGTTGCTTATAAAAGAAAAAAAAAATATCAAGGACCTTTCATTAATAAAAAATCTATTTGTAATTCGAATAGAATTATTTTTAAGCATCTTACTATATCAATACTACGATTTCGTCTATTTGATGTCCTGGGCAATTATGTGAAAACATAATCAACATCCAAGAAAAATAATTAAACGATTCATTAAAAAAATTACAGAGCAAGTGCTACATATGTATATATATATATATATATATATATATAATATCTGCCTACTGCCTACTTTGAAACATGATCTTTGCGAATAAGAATCTCTTCAAGCTGGAAGACTTTATATCGTAATTTTTGCGACATTAATAATGCCCAGCAGTAGACTGGAAAGACAGATAAATACATTTTACGTTTTCAGGCGCTGATCGAGAGCACTCATTGCATAGAGTATTTAATGGATATTTTCAAAAGTTACAGACGTAAAGACAAAATATAATTTTACTTTATCCTTCGTTGGTTATGATAAAAACCAAACCAAACTTCATATATTAATTTACTTGAACAATATATTTTAGAAACCGGTTGTTGCTGGGTTTTTTCTCTATAGTGTAAACCCGTTCAGAAGGCTTATCATCATGAGCTATTATATGAATAGCTTAAATACGCAAAGGCAAATAAAGAAGAAAATCTGTCGATTTTATTGGCAGCCTGCATCGAAATATTGATATGCACTACACCTAGACAGATAGATGACTGATAATCAATAGAACTATTACTGCGACAGAGATTATTGAGGATGGCAGAGTTCGCTATATATGGAAATATTGTATTTTTGAAATGAAACTGCGTGCATTAAGTAATTTTAAAACAGATTTTATAAAATTTCCTTAATTACACTACGACGAGCCACGAACAGAGAATATCCTCTGTACCTGAGAGGACGATGCCAGCCAATACGAGTTAAAAGGTGCAGAGAGGGATGGAAAGATGTAGTAGTGCTTGTGAACGTTTAGTTTAATAGTGAAGACCACTGCTCGTAGATTCGACCACTGGCGGACAGTGTGATTGAAAAACTTGATGAGCAAATGTTTCTAAAAGTCTTTTAAAATACTCGTAGACAAAGAATTTCATTTAGAGAGGCGAATATTAAAAATTTCACTTAACGTTAAAGGCGGTATACGCGACTTATAAAAAGAAGAATTAAAAATTGTTACCAAAGAAAGTTCAAAAACTAAGTATCAACACTCCAAACAATAGCTAACAATAAACTATCCTATCATCAATATTATTGCCATCATTATTTTTGCAAAAGCAAGGAAAAAAAAAAGGAAAAAAAATTTTTTGTTTATATACAAACATTGTTTAACATGATGGTTTTGTATTGATGCTTTAGCCATTACTTTCAAGCCACTGTACTTTATAAAACTTCGCGCCACACAACATATAAAATCAATTTGTTTGTCTTTCTTTCACTCTCTATCTCTCTCTCTCTCTCGCTCTCGCTGTCGCTCTTTCTCGCTGTTGATGGCAGTCGATGACGGCAAAACATCTTTCTATGCTACAATTCATTCTACATAAGGCTTTTGTTTTGTCTAAAGCAGTGCTGTTGTTGTTGTTTTTTTATTTATTTTTTTTATCATTTGGCTCTCGCATTGGTAAATCCGGAAAAACAACAAACCTTTTTATGGTAAACCATTTGGCTAACTTTTTTTTTTCTTTATTACTGCACATACATACATACGCGCATGTATTATCTATATGCACATGAATCCAAGTAGTATTTTGGCATATATATTTAGTTGTATTGGCATTTGTCATACTATTGGCGGTTTGTTATTATTATTATTATTGCTGCTGCTGCTGCTGCAGTTGCCGCTGCCGCTGTTGTTGTTGTTTTTGCGAAGGCAAAACCCAAATTAAATACGAATATTATTATTATTATTATTATTACTTACTATTAATTTTTGCGCTAACATAGTAAGCATTATAATTTCTATATTTAATACGTGTCGGAATTACTCTTTTTGTTTTGCGCTTGATTATTGTGAAATTCGCATTTTTTGCAATTTTTACTCAAATGTTGTCATTTCTTTATCTAAAAAAAAAAGCGAAAACTTTATTATTGTGACAGTTATTTTGTCACACTTAAGCTCTCAAAACGCATACACAATACGTAATTGTGTGAGAATATTATCACCTCATCTTTGGGTATTGTATTTTTTTTTTTTTTTTTTTTTTTTTTTTTTTTTTTTTTTTTTTTTTGTTCAATCGATTTTCTGATATTCTTTCTTCACTTCTTTTTTTGCTGTAAATTATAATTTTTTTGATGAAATGTGGCAACAGTTCACTAAAATATGAATTGTAAATTTATGTATTATATATATGGGCACAGCTTTTTCAGATTTCGGAGGTGTTTTGTTGTCTTTTTTGTAATGTACACATAACAAATATAATGTGTAATCCATGTTTTGTGGCTGATCTTCTAAGTTCATCGAGTGGGGAGAAACGGCCCTGTAGCTGTAAAATTTAGAATCCATTGTTATACCCGTGAGGGTTTTTGTCAAAACGTGTGCAACAATCACAAGGGAGCTCCAAAGATCGCATAAAGTATGCATATTCTTGATTAGCACCAAACTGGAAATCGTTTTAAGCAAGTCCGTCCGTCCGTTAGTCTGTGCAATGCATGTTCTAAACATTCTTGTAGCCGCAAAAATGAAGCTATCCTCTTCAAATTCGATAGTAACATTGACAATCCTTGTACGCTAGTTGGTATTGAAAATAGAACAAATCGATCGAACGGCACGTCCAAAGCTTCACGTAAACTGAGAACACATTTGTGTTTCAAAAGGTATAAAAATTTGGTCTTATTCTCATTACTAACCACAACAGATTCATCGATATTCTGCATTATCTATAGGTGGTCCTCCAGAACGTGCAGGGAAATGGAAAAAATTTTCCGCGCCTGCACAAGCTTATACATATGTTATGTGTACAAATTTTATATGTTTTCGACTTTGTTGATGTTTTCTGCCCATAGCTCATAAGATAAACGAAAATTAGTCGGTAGATTCCTCACGTGGAGGTATATTATCCGTCTAAAAATCTGTTGATACTGAAGTAGATATGGTGGATCCCATAAAGTGAAGGATTCCTTTTATGTCTCTTAGCAATATAATCAAATGGGCATCAAATAAAAGGACTTGAAGGACAAAATGCAACAAGCCAAGTGTGTTAATTCTAAAGTAAGTGTCACGGATAACGATGATCGGTATAAAAGATTCTGTCGGAGTCGAAAGTACTTTTCTTACTTGTTTCTTTTTTTTGTACCGATTCGAAAAGAATGTATATGACATAAAGTAACCAGATTGCAGTTTGTTCGCAATTTTTATTTTTTTATTTTTTCTATTATTATTATTATTAATTTCGCCAGAGAAATAAATTCTTAAAAGCACTAGCATCTAAGGCTATCGGCTTTTATTAAAAACTCTACCGCACTTATTTTTTCTAGAAACGCACAAAAATTTGAGAACCTTTTTCTAAAGTTGTACAATTCCAACGCTAACACCTTTGCGCAATGTTGACCAGGTTATTTTCAATTCTACACATTGATTTTTCATTTATTGTCTATATATATTTTTTTTTGAATAAATTCAAAAAATAGGGATTTAAACGCCTGGGAATTTAGATCGTGTGGGACTGTATTGAAAACTCCACCGCACTTCACAGATTTGAACCCACTATCATTGAGTTGTTAGTCACGACCCTTTGTCTATTCCGTCACACATCACTCCTTTCTCATCGCTGCTTGCATTGGGAAGAATATACTACGCTTCGACACCTTAAAGAGGGAATCCATTTTTGCCGCTTAAGAAAAAGCATAATACTGTTCCAGGAAACTATATGCGGACCTACATTTAAGCAACGCCAAAAAAAGTTATTGTGAAACGACATAGACCAAGAGTAATATTTTTAAGTTAGGGAGCTATAGTGCTCATAGGGTTGGATAATTCACGTAAATTTGACTTGAAAAAAATCATTTAATCTAGCATGCCTACGTACGTCTACTGTATCATTTAAAAATTATGGAGTCTCTTGAATGAAGAAACCGAATTAACGATCAAAAAAGGCGATCTTTTATTAAAAAATAACCTAAGCGATCTTTAAGTGACCTTAACAAAAATTAGGAAATCATAGGACTTAAACTCATTTGGCATAATTTCTCGCTCATTCTATATATGAAGAAAATAAAAGAAAAACGACGTGACTTTGCAATATGATAAATAAATATTGAATAATATATATAAAAAATTGGGTTTCGTAAGCAAAAACTTCAGGTAAACGATTATATGAATAATATTTCTCGTTCTTTTCTAGACATTTGACTGTTTGCTTTTAGATTCTTTTTTAATTTCTTGTTGTCTTTACACAAGACGTTAGGGGTGTTTTAAAACAGAATAAAAATGAACCTTAAAGAAAAACAGTCGCGTATATATATGCATGCAAGTTAAATGATTATTCATTTGAATATTGAAAAAAAATATTTCTAATGTATTCAGGGCTGGTCATAAATCTTCAGTTTAATTGCACATTTTATTGCGTCAATAAACCTAGGTTAGGGCATCTATTAAATAATAATTGTTGTATTGACAATATCTGTCATAATTTTTTGCAACAATTTTCAAAAAAAGGAAATATTTCTTTATACTGAATTTTCATGTCAAGTGTACACATTTCGTGTAACGGTTTAAGTCGCCTGGATTTCCCATACAATAACAATAATAGCCTGCGTGCAAGTTCGTATTACTAGGAAATGGAAGCTCGTAGAACTTAAAATGAAAGACCGGAAATTGACATAAATACTATTATTAGTAGAACGCAGCTACAGGCTGGAAAGTCCATCTGATATATGTGTAGTAGGCAAAAATGTAAGTTTCGACCGAAAGTTCAAATTTTTATCAGAACAAACTGACGGACTGAGCGATGTTCACAAGATTAAGAAAATACTCTGCGAATCGCTCTTATTTTACATGAACATATATATGATCCCATGACTCGGAGGGTGTCCCCTATTCGAGTGAAGTGACTACTGTCAAAAAGAAAGCGGAAGAAATAGGGAAGTGGTGGTTGCAGCCCATCTCATGGCCTCATCTAAACCCTCATTTAAACGCTATCAAATACACGCTTAGAGAACCGATGCCCTTTTAAAAACGTAAGCACGTGAGACAACCATGGAAAAGATAAAAACGATTGCCTATAATATGTAACCTATACGCCTGAGTGGCCGAAGGCAAAGAATCTCGACTAGCAACTCGATGGTCTTGGTTCCGAATCTCAGATGTGCCTTAGACGATGCTAAAACTTTACAACTTTAGCCATAGAATTTATACCTTTGGCGAAATTAATAATAATGATAATATGCGACCTATAAGATCTAAACATTTTACTTTGCAATTCGGGGCACCTGACGATTTGGCGAATTTTCGTTTTCAAGCTCAAAACTTCTGCATAAGAAAGCAGATATGTTCAGATGTTTTATATATGTCTGCTCCTTTTTTCTGGGACGCTCCCGTTTTGCTGACCAATTGACCAATTTGACGGATAACTTTTCTCAATAGTCACATAAATATAGATGAAAATCTTAAGTTTGACACACGAATTTTCTGATCGATTAGCAATATGGTTGTGAGCTGTTATCACATATGCCCGCAATGTAGAAAAAATTAAAGCAACCTTTCGACAACAGAAAATTTTTATCTATGATTTTTGTTCCCGCGAATATAATTTTGGAAAACTGCAACCCAAGTATTTAAAAGTAATAAGATAACGCCGATCGCTGAAAATCGGTGCCGATTATTAGAAGCGGTTCAGAGAATAAAATCAGGCATTGCGAGAGTGCGGTTTGGGAACCGCACAAGGCGATTGCGTGAAAACCTTTCCTTCGTTAAATATTGGTCCTCTAAGGTGTTGCCAGAAGCAGCAACTACATGTCCGATTAAAAAGGCTGCAGTACCGTAAAATTGTAATTCTGACTTATTTCTATTTTATTTCCCGTTTATTCTAACGCACTAGACTAGATTTTATTGTTAATCGCGGATGTGTTTGTAAGCTAATCAGAACTATTTGTGGATTGAACGTGACTTTTAGTCTTACGAAAATCTGGTTCACAGAATGGGTGAAAAAAGCTAATGTCCGTTAGAGAATATTGGGAATAAGTTGGAATTGAAATCGTAGCGTTAACCGATAGCGGGGGGTGGGGTCATTCACGAAATCGAGAGTTGTCCAAAAGGTGGAGAAACCTTCAGAGTTTTTCGAAGTTGCCCTAGCTTTTTTTACATTTTAGGTGTCTATCCATCAGGGAGTGCTTTTGCCAGATTTCTATTCTTGCGTCTGTGAAAGATATATCTAACCGATAAAACGAATAGAAATCGTTCCGTTAACTGAGTGAACTGATTTAGATGCAAATAATGAAGATTACATGATTACTGAAAGAAATGATCTCAATAATGTAAAGATAAATTATTATTGCGATTTATTCTGATTTGAAAAATTTCAAACCTTGAACTGCTTAACAAAGGCCTGGGGAAATTAATTATTAATAACTCAATATTTAAACGATGATTAACTTCGGACTTTAATTTATTTCCATTATACATATATCAAAGGTTTACTGCTCATTAAATAATTGCTTAGTAATGAAAAATAATAATAGGCCCACAAAGCATTTTGAAAATTAAAAAAAAAAAAAAAAATTCTAAATAACATTGATTTCTTCTTCCCCTGCAGTGAATTATATTATTTTTGTTAAACTTTTGATAAGCAAGAGAGGTGTGTAGTACGAAAAATTGCTAGGGTAAAAGGAAATTTTGTGCAGATATTATGCATTTTGTTAAAATTTCAGCTTTTGTGAAAGTTATTGAAAGTTTAATGAACGCGGTAAACGGTTCAAGTCAGACCTTATCTTAATCAATAATATATATCAGGTACAAGTCAACTTTTGTAATGAAATTATTAATACCGACTAACTACCTGTTTAGTGGTGGCCTGCGTTAATCGAGAAGATCGATAAATTTTTTGTTGAATATTTTCCTATTTTTTTTTTTTTTTTTTTATATTCGGTTAAGAAAAGTAAATTTGTTATGTTTGAAACAGATAAAACAATTCCACGAACATATGTGTAAAAAAAAAAAAAAAAAAAAAAAAAAAAAAAAAAAAAAAATTGCCAACAAAACAAAGCAAAAATTGAAAATAAACGAAATGTTTTGTTCTTTTTTATGTGACGATTAAAATGACAATGATGATGATGGTCGGTTGATTGGTTAGTTGTTTTTGTTGGTGCGGCTTATGTTTAGAGCTAATATTATTAAAGAGAGAAGGAGAAGAAAAGAGCGAATCACACACATTGTGTTTTTCTTCTATACTTTTTAGTGGAGTAATGAAGGTAATATATGTATATATATATATATGTATATATGTATATATATAAAACGCGTATCAGGGAAATATGGCAACGTAGCGTAAGAGAACAAACATTCACAATTTGCGTCTGGAAAGTCTGCAGTAAATGGGGTTTCTTATAAATAACTATTAAATGTACAGACTGGTATGTAGAGATACATACACACGCATATATACATACATATATATATGTATATATATATAAATGTGTATGTTTGCTCTTATTTTAAAATTTCTACAATTTATTTCTTTTCCTCTCTCTAAAGTTTCTGTAGTTTTTGTTTTCTCTATATATATATATATATATATGTAGATATACAAATATATATAAACAGATATACGCACACACACACACACACACTATCGAACCATTAGATAAAGATAAGTTGGAAGTTATTGCGATTGTGTGTGGTATTTTGTGTAATTTAAATGCAGACCGACCCCAAGTAAGCATACCGAATAATAGAAATAGAAGTTTTCGAATGAAAAATATCGAAACAGTACAAAATTATTACATATAGAAAATCTTATACAGGCACACATATTTTTGTACTCGATTCGCTCTATTCCTTCAAATGTTGCGTTCGATTTGTGTGTGTTTGCAAATGGTTAATACAGCAGAAGTTACATTTGTAGTTTGTAGTTTTCTTTCCCCCTCTCTCTCTCTCTCTCCTTTCTCTTTCTCTCGCTCAGCCACTTTTTTGTGCTCTTACCTTTTTTTTTGCGAGCACACTTCGTACATTAGTATTGGTGTATAATCATGTTGTGTTGATGTCGTTGTCGTATGTTTTAATAGTTTGTAGCTTTACGCTACACATGTGTACCTAATGATTAGCTAGCCGAGGCATACAATAGAGTTTTGTAGTTTTCATGAAAAATTAATTCAACAAAATTCTCTTGAATCTCATGCTACATATGCAATTTTTTTTCATTCACACCTATTGAATTTCCAAAGAAATACAGTCACATACATGCATTCGTATTTACACATATACATAAACATATGTATATAAAAACATATGTGAAACTTTATGTTCCCATTATAATCTTCTTTTATTATACTCTTTTTGCCGCTCACTTTTTTACTACTATTGCTTACTTTCCTTCAATGACTAGAGGTTTCTGTTTTTTTTTTTTTTTTTTTTTCTTATGTTTGTTTCTTTTATAAATTTATATTCAAAATACTTGCTTGCAAGTTAAAGTCGAATCTAGCGAAAATTAGGCTTCTTTTTGTAATGAACTCTTCTTACACATTTATGTTTTTGATATTTTTCCCTTATCAGCCTTTGTAGGTTTTCAACTACGAAAAAAAATTATATTTAGTTTTTCTCTTTTGCGGCTTTTTGATATATTTTTCTCTTTCTCATTTCTCATTTCATATTTCATTTTGAGTTCATTTCATTATAGCATCCAATGCGCGGTAATTTTGCAAATGACTCATACTGTATGGTACACTGAGAAATTCGTATACACTTACGCTGGCTGGCTGGCTGGCTGGCACGCATATAAACAAAATTTTGGTCTGAATATAAACAGCCATGTTTTCCTCCTTTTTATAGTCGCATAAAAATTTTTAATATCGGTTTCTCTTTGTTTATTATGAATTCAATTTTTCAATTTTTTCTTTCTATATTTATATTTTGCATTTCCTCTACTTTATAGTTTCATACTATAGTATTAAAATTAATAATTTGCGTTAAAAATTCGAAATTCTTATGCAATATTATCGTACTTTGCCAATAGGGTATCTAACTACAAAGTGTTATTGAAATCGTTAAAGTACACTTTTCTAACGGATTTAAAAGGGCTGCTTCAGTCTTGTGTTTTTGTGAACTACTGCGTAAAAGTATTTTGGCTTCCAATTGTTCCACCCAAAAAGGGTTTTACTTTAACACTAGTTTCTTTTTCCCGCCTTACAATTCTCAAATTGTTATTTACTCAAATAATTTTCTCTAAGTTCCTTAAGCTGGTAAGGTCTTCAATAGAATTAATTTCAAATTCTTAGAATGGAAATTATCTTGCTTATCTTCATACCTAATTAATTGTTCCCCCTTCAATATTCATTGTAAATAAATAAAGACGTCTTTCAGTTCACTCAATATATGGCTAACTTCCCATTATATCAAATAGTCACTTAACACCTTTCCCTTTTATTCTACATGACAAAATCTCCCGTTCGCTTTTCAGTTATCCTATATATATGTACTCGCATTCCTTTAGATTAAAAATTCACTATATTACGACTTTAGGCATATTACAGCCACTTCTTCATGGATGGATGGAGCAAACTTTAATACGCCACACCCAGCTGACCTCTACAAATGGAACCTTGAAGGATATTCAGCTTTATAGTCAATGTTATAGGTTCGCGGTACTCTCTCTATCATAGCTACCTAGGCTTTAAATATTGTAACGCATCCGGTGCTCGTCGTTGATAAGGATTCAGTTGCGCTGTCCTCAGTAGAAAAGTAAAAGTTTCTCACAAATATATTTTTTGCAAAAAAACTCGCATCTGTTGAAGCCACCAAGGAACACGCTTTAGTGCGACAAGTTTTACAATTGCGTGCACCTTTAAGATAATACTTTCAAATGAAGGGGTTACAGTTTGGTTTTCGTGCCCTATACTACTACTTATGGCCGTAATCTCTCTTAACGAACGGAACTGTTGTTATACATTGTTCATAAAAAAAGTCAAAGTTTTCCGAATAAATTCTTCCTATGTTTATATAAGAGAGTTTTCGGCGTAAGGCGAAAGGATAGCTAGCTATAAGAGTAATGTAGAATCGGAAATCATTGGATCTAAAATTTAATGCAAGCATATCCAAAAGCTATTATTTTTTAAAGGTCATATCTTAATTATCTTCAGCAAGCACAGTGTGAAAAGCAGAGACAAATTAATTAAAGTTTAAACCGAGGTCGTAATATCCAACTGTGGCCATGCTTTTAAAAAAAAAACAACCTAAATGGTATTATAATTGTACTCTAATTTCTTTATTGCATTTTTTATATATCTTTTTTAATACTTCTGCGCGATTCATTCTCCGATGAGTCACACTTAAATAAAAATTTTTAATTTGCAATGTCACTTTACGATCCATTAATAATGCAAATGTTGCTACTATGATCAGTTATCAAGCTTCTCAATGTTTGCGTCAATTTAATGGCACATTCTAAGTTTCGTGCATATAAGCCCTGGGTGCGTTTCTCGGTTCGAGAGATAGACATGCATTTCCTTTCTCTTGTTTTGCGTTTCACAAAATTCTATTCTTCTTCTACCTATAGTAAATAAAAACTTTTTATTTAATCATTAATTGTATATTCGTAATTAAACGGATAATTTTATGCTTCCCGTTATTGCTTAGTTTAGATGAATGCTAGGTGTGTGCGTGTGAAACTGAAAAGTTTTGCATAAAAAAAATTATTTATCGTTACATTTTTCCTACCTGTGCGAGAATTTATGATTGCGGCAAACCAATCATCAAACAGTTTTCGCACATTTTCGTATGAAGTAAAGTGCTGTTCAGAAAGTGCTTGGTTTGGCGAGTGAGAATTGAGTGCTTCCAAGCGATTTTACTACATGGAAGAATGGACGGTTTTTATGTAAAAAAAAAATGTCCTCGCATTTCCTTTTTTGACAATTTTTTCGAGTTGGACCAGCGAACCGCTTAAAATGGTTAATTGCGATTGGTAGCGTGGACGGATGTGAACGATGATACGCTTGGATATGTCCAAGAGTTTTAACGATTTTTAACTCAAAATAGTTCCATTTTTCATTCCGAGTGAGGAGAAACTGCAGAAAAGACTTTCTCTGGTATCCTTTGGGCAAATGAAAAGAAAATGCTCTCGATGACTGATCTTTATTTGACACAAGAATCCAAATTATCCTTGTAAAAAAAAATAGTACCTTGCGTTGCGATTCGTATTAACATTGCGACTGCTTATTGTTGCCACATGCCCAAGCTGTAAGGAAAACTTAACTTCAGACAACTGGCACCTGTGGAAGAATTCCGAGTTCATATTTATATAGTTGGTATCTGTTATGGTTGAATTTTGCATATGTTATAAGAACAGGTGAATAAATAAATAAATAAATAAATTCATAAATCTATTAATTATATATTTTCCATTCACTGCTTTTCGTTTGCACTTTTCCATTACGCTTACCTACAAAGGGGTGTTGTGGTTGAGGTAGTCAACATATCAATATTTGTGCCAGTAGCCAATTAAGCTTATAATTGGCCAATGACAAGGTCATAATCGGGAGCTATAATCGATGTGTAGAGGAATAATTTTTAAAAGTTTGGTCGTCTTCGTGTTGAATTTGATGCTTCAATTATCTTAACTGAACTACAGGAAAGTAGCGGTTCCGATTAAGTTTTTCCGCACGTTCCCACTTGTAATGGACTTTTTCCTCAAGAGACATTCATATCTTTTATCATAAGCTAATATATAATCAAAAGTCGTCACCTAAACTCTAAAAATTCCGGGGGGAAATTGAAGAAATATGGCTAAAGCATGCTGTCTTGATCATTTTCTTAGTTAATTCGAGGCGAATGGTGTTGCTTACAAAGCCTTAATAATGAACGCTTTTTGGTCTATGTTGCCAATGTCGGTTTCATTGACCGTGACGTCAAAAGTGTTTACTGACAGAGTATTATGGCCGAAATTTCGTGGCGACTTTAATTGATTCAAATAGTGGCAAAAGTTTATTTATTCGCCCGGAATGGCCGTGTAGGTAGGAACGGCGACTATCGGAGTCAGTGTTAGGTAGAGTTTCCTGTTGTCGTAGTTCATGTGGGTGTTCAGTCGGTGAAGGCATAACTTACCGATTGGACATACGACAACCAGGCTACGGCCACCACTTACCCGTTTCTTTCTAACAGGCAATATGTTCCACGTATAGGGAACATCCTACGAGTGATCGGTTATATTAAAAAAAAAAAGTATTCTTTTTCGGTATGAATTTATTTTGCAGCCGAATGCTTGACCCAAGCAAAAGGAGAAGTGTTAGATGGACGTCACTCTCATCGTATTCCTACCTCCATTTTGCAGTAAGGCATTAATTATTGTTTTATATATATATATATATATATGCATATAAAACAACCACACTGTCGGCTATTTTCCGATTAATTTGAAGACATTAGAATCTTTACTTTGTCTTTTAGGATAAAGTTCGCGGTAAATTTGAATTTATGATTCGACATCTCTTAAAATGCAGAATACGATCCATAGCCACGACTTTCGAATGTAGATTTTCGAGTGAACTTTGAAGTGATATTTCAAAAATATTAGTTTACCCAAGAAATCTTTAATATTTAGTATCAAAATATCAATATATATAATAATTTTGCTAAGCATTTTCTTAATGACTTCTGTTAAAGCAAATATTAACAGATAAATAACATAAGCACTTTGCTACTACAAGTCAGGTTATTGCTTGATCACTTTCCTGTTGTTCTATTGCTTCTTCAATTCTTCAAATTATGAATATATATGTATGCATGCAGATCTTGAAGGGATTCTAATTTTTCGGTGTTGCCATTAAAAAAACGATAAAGTTCTGCACTCATTATTTAGAAGAGTAAATTGTAGAGCGGGCAGTGTGCAAAAAAAAAAAATAAATAAAAAATAAAAAAAAATAAAAAACAAAAATTGCAATCTGATTATTCATTTTTTAGTTTCAATTATTATTGAAATGCACTTTTGTGATTTTCTCTCTCCCCTGAGTCATAGAAAAATATTTTATTTTATTGCCACGATATGGTACCGTAACCTATTATTCTGCTTTGTTTTGCTTGTTTTGCAATATTTTGAATAATATTTCATTTTCATATTTACCGTTACACAATTGTATGGAAATAGCGGTAATTTTAATTAGAAGACAATGGAAAATGGAGAATCTCTTTTGCGATATATATATATATATATATATATATATTTATAATTTTAATGGGATATTATGGTGGAATTTTTCTGTTGTATTAATCGATATTAGTTTGCATTTAAAATGAATTCATTTATATAAAAACAATATAATATGTCACGCAATTCGGTAAAAAACAAAAAAAAAAAAAAAAAAACTATTTTTGTTCAGGTGTCCATTTATTTTGCAATTTCACAATTCCATGAAAAATCTGAATTCATGCCATTGAAATTTTTCGATTCAATTGCAATGAGTATTAGTTTACTATATAAAGTATTCGGAATAATTAAATGTATATTATATTCAATTATTTCTAAAAAGACATTCGTACACTTGCACACTTACTTCAATTACAATTTTTTTTTTTTTAAATCAACTGCGTCTAATGTGTATTCACTTACATTCGAACCGTTTAGGTTGGACGTCTAGGGACGATCGCCAATTATGTATAATGACGATGACAGAGTGGAGATGCGTAATCTGCGTCGAAAATTGCGAAGAAGATAACATATCCGTAACGTGCAGTGATCACAAAAACTTCATTATCATAGAGTTTATGATTCACGACATTTGTTAACTATCGTCCATCGTCGACCTCTTTTTCTCTTCTAGTAATAAAATGAATTTCTGATCCCTAATAATAGAAGGTCCCGATAAGCAAGCTATGTATTCCAATTGAAAAATTTTCCAAAGAGGAATCTAGTCTATAAATTGGATGGAAAGGACTAGAAATGAAAATTCAAACTCGCCTTTTTTTATCAGAGATGCATATCTGTGCGGAAAAAAGCTGCACTTCTTTTTCTAAATTACGTCATTCTTTTCTTTCGTGCTTCTTACCTTTTTTTTATACCCTACATCATTTGTTTTACGAAAATGTATTAATTTCGTGCGGATTTATGCACCACGCAGAAGGACTTGAGAAAGATTCTGAATCGATCTTAAGCTGTCTGTCCCTCTTGTTTTATGCGTTCAATCTATAGCTAGCGATTTGTGAGATATTTTCATAAAATTTGAAAAGCCGCTATTCGAAATGGTTCGGATTCGACCAATTTTTCGACCACTTCCCATAAAGCACCTGATTTTGAAAAGTTGTTATATACCTAACAGTAGGGTGGTGGGTGGGGTGTTCTACTATAATATTTTCGCTTCACGTTTTGAAGAGCTTGCTCCTTTGACAGATAAACTTTCAATCGATATCTCGGGCACTTCCAATTGGCCAATCATCTGGAAATTATGCGTACACCTCTATTATATAAGTGAAATCTATAATATTTATTAGATTCTTAAGTTTGAATTGCAGTGATCGGAGGGTTTTAGAGCAGTTGAAGTTGGCCTTTTCCGCAAGTTGAAGTTTTACCTTGTGTTGAGTGATCACCTTTTCCGTGATTGGAATATAACTGTAATCTTATTCGGATTCCAACATTTGGATGACGGGAGAGACGATGTAACGGTTGTTTAGAACAATTCTTAAGCATTGCATGAGATTTGTTTGTACCTATTGACCACTAGAAACCTTCAAGTTGTCAATCATATCATATTCATAGCATACTTTACCTTAATTATACCGGTAAACAGTTTAATACTTGTACGTACTTTTTAATTCTATACTGCAGCGAATTTGTTGATGTGGATTTTCTCGATAACTGGTTTTTTATGCGATTGTCGCTTAGCTCTCTTCCCATTACAAGCAAGTTGCTATTGAAAAAGTGGTGAACGGTAGATTTAAAAATTAATTTACTCGGAAAAGATCGTAAAACAAATGTTAAAAAAAAAAACATTTAAATCTTCTTATTTATCCATTCGCGCACAAACGTTGGAAGAATTTTAAGCTGATGGTATAAATTGCAGAATTTTCAAATAGATGTGACACACCTCCGTTAATAAAAAATTTGAAAAAGTAATAGAAATTCATTCATATTCGCGGTAAACGAAGGAAACGAATGATCTCCTAATTGTCCAATTGATGAGAAATTACCTTCTCGAGAAGGATATATATATATATAGGGATAATCAAATGACAACTAAGACTAATGACCAGTTACTTGGCTTAGTATTAAATAGAATTAAAAGTTAGTAAACAGTTAAATAAGATACACATAATGGCATGTACAGTTACGAAAGCGTCGCTTACAAAGAACGTAAAAAGAATGAATATGGAAACGCCCACAGGCACTCTAGTCACGGACAAAAAATTACAAACGCACGCGTTCACACGTACCAAATTTGAAAAAATCGCTAAAAATAGTTCCCGAAAAAAACTTTCGAATTTTTTTGCTCATTCGACAGGTACTTTTATATAGATTCACTTGATCTAGGTGAATATAGGTGACATTTTCTAATTTGACCGCATTACACTCTCAAATTTGGATGTTCTTCCATAGCCATTTTTCGCTAACATATCAAATTTCAAACATCGTCTGGAATAGCTTTCATAAGCAGAATTTGAATTTGTTTAGTTTTTTTGGAAGGTATTTTTTTTCATATAGATTTATGAAATGTCCACAAAAATATTTTTCCCTTTTTTTAATATGGGAGGAAGAGTAGACTTTCAAATCCGACTACACATCTTAATTATAATTATTTAACAGAGCTTTGTTAAGTCGCTAGCAGAGCTTCCTTATTAGAGAATGGTAGGTGTCTTTGCTAGTTAAATTTGAATTTATCTTCACATCCTTCAAAAATAAACTCTCCAGTTATGTTGAAGTCTGTCCGTTTTAGAGAGTCGTGCGAATCGGCGCATACCAGGCTACAGCGTTTTATCATTCGCTTTGTAACAATTAACAAGGAATTCATTCCAAGTCGATTAAATTATACGTGTCCATCGGTCCGCAACATCACATTTACCCATACAAATTGAATTGAACTGCAATTTGGCATCAATTTTTTTAAATGTATATATATAAATATATATAAATAATCTTTAAGAGCAAAAAAAAAAAAAAAAAAAAAAAAAAATAAAATCGACGAAAATAGCTGAAACGAATTAGTATAAAAAGGAAAATGCACCACATTATTAAATAATAATTTATAAACTATGGCGCATATTGACTTATATGGATACCTGGAAATTTTTATATGTATTACCTTGAGATTTAATTTCAATATAGAGTGAGGTAATAATGAAAATTTGAAGAAAAAGGAAAACTGTACCGTATTGTGCTCCAGTAGTGGCGATAGAAATATAAAAATAATATTTTACTAAAAATTTGTTTTTATTCTTAAAAGCCCAACCCATAAGAAATAATATTTTCTTTATTTCTTTTTCTTAAATTTACAATATATATATATATAGGTACGTACATATACATGCGTTTGTATATGGTTGGGTGTGTGTGTAAACGTGGCATTTTTTTTATTATTTATTTTTCATTTTTCCCAAAACAATAACTTACTTACTTACAATTCAACAACAAAAATAATGGCAGCAACAAACACATTATTGCATAATTTATTAAAAATGCTATTACCGCTCCGGCTTTAGCTTTCGGTTGCTATTGCTATTGCATTACATGAGCTCCATGACATGCCAACACGTCATTGTTATATTATTGCCCGCATTTATTGGTTTATTCACCAAATGGTAGACGTAAACTATTAAATGAATTAAATTATTGAGAGACGGCTGCACAGCGTTGCACTGCACTGCGCGCTATTAGTTAAACAACAAAACCAGCTCGACAATCCATTGCTACGCTAAGAAATAGAGAAAAACGTATTTGAGTTGATATTTAAACATCTTTTAAATATCAAGTTAATTATGTGTAATAATAATGAGTTTTTCTTATTGTTTCTGCTTTTTTTTTTTCTCTGTCTGTCTAAACGTGTAACACCTGATTAAGAAATGAAAAAAATAAAAAGAAAAAAAAAAAACAACTCCTGCCAGCCACATATTACGGCGGCGGGACATACATATTTATGAGAATTATGCACATCTAACCATATTTCGTTGAACAATAGCATGAGAATTTTTTTTCCAATTTTTTTTTTTTGCTCATTTTTTATTTATTTATTTATTTATTTTTTTTTTGAATATTAACACGTAAATTTTTTTTAAAATTCTTACAAAAAACTATTCATTATAAAACGTGACTGTGCTTAGAAATTTTTATTTATTTATATATTTTTTTTCCTATTTTTAAGAATTACAGCTAAAATTAATTATATTTTGAAAGATATAAGTAAAAAAAGAAAAAAGAAAAAAGTTCCGATCATTGTATTGCATTGAAACTAGCAAATATCTTGTAAGGTGTGTTTGTTTTTGGATTAGAAACAGAGGTCAAATCATGACATTTAAATAATTTTATTAATTTAAGAAATATTTTCAAATATTTAGTACGTTTGGTAAAATAATTGCTAGAATTGTTAGAAAAAGAAAATTTGACGAAACATGAAATGATTCCAATCATAGAAGTACAGGCGTAGAGGTACAAATGTATAGTTTTATAAAGAATTTTGAAAAATATCATCAGCGCGTGCAATTTTAAAATGATTTTGCGTTGTCCGTTTATCCATCTGCCTGTCTGTACACTTGTCCTCTAGGCCTCTAAAAGCCTACATACATCAAAATAACTCGTGTGTAGCGACCACCTCTTTAAATCTTTTTCTTTCCCCACTTAATTCTGACCTTCACGAATGGTCGAGTTTCCTCTAAGTGATTGGTCACATTAAAAAAAAAAAAAAACCTTTGCCGAGAAGTCGAAAACATCTGAATCATTAGGCATTGCTATTAGTTATCCACAATTAAAAGCCAGTAGTAATCCAATCATTGTCCAATATAGTAATTGGCGAATTCCAAATTCCGTGATACACTTTCGGTACGAAATTATAAATCAATCAATCAATAACGAACAAACTTTTCACTCGCCCTGTCATGCTTGAGGAAGGAATCACGCCTGTACTCAGCATATTGTTACAAAAATGTTATGCTTTTCTTTTCCTCTCTCTCCCCCTCTTCTCTCGCTCCCGTCATATCAATGAGTGAAAGAATAAACAAACACTTCATTAAATTCTTATGTATGCTAAATCTGCCATATGGGGCTTGGATAAGAAATATATAAATATTGTCTTCGAAACAGCATTAAAACTCAAGTAAAAATGCTATTGTGGGTCATACCTTATGGGTCTACACCTTATTCGTATAATGGCCTTTCGAAATAAGATGTTGTATGAGAGATGATCCGATTCAAACTATTTTTAATAGCGACCAGCGGTGGTCAGACAGACAGCATGTATCGATTGAGAAAGTGATTCTGAATCGATCGTTATAGAAAAAAGAGGGGGGAGCCTGCATACATCCGCACAAACTTGCTTTGCCCCTTGTACGATTAATTGTGTAGGGTATAATAATCTTGCGAAAGTATGCCGAATAGATTTATTCGGTCTGTCAGAAAAGTTCGAATCGGAGAACGACATTCAAAAGCTGCTAGTTTCGCTCAACAAGCAAGTGCTGCAGACAGCTATTTTTTAAATTGAAAATAAATTTATTCCGAAATCTTTTAAAAATTTTTTTTTTCTGCTTTCATCAAGTCAATCTTCTAATCCTTCTTTGTCTTTAAAGAGGTGAGTTGTAGGAAGAAGTAATGCTTGCTGCTTACACCGAAAGTCTTATAGACTAATGTGATGCTCTCTGTTCAAGCCAAGTGCAGAAATTTAATTAAAATTCTTTTGAATTACGAGAATTCTTTGTTCTATAACAAGCGATTGACACTTAATCTGTGTTATGATAAGTACCGAGATTAAAGTGCGACATTTTAATAATTTCAACATCAGATTGGTCTCAAAAGGGGTCAATGATGACTTTAATACATAAATAATATTTTTTTTATGTGAATTTTTGTCTTGCTGAATATTTATGGTAATAGTGTATTGTATTAATGACAGAAAATATTTAAAACACATAATTGATAATCATATTTTCGTACGCATTAATAAATGACAATCCATCCGAAATTTGACTGAATCATATAAAAATAAAAAATGCAAGCTATTAATGGTGTCAACCCGTGAATTATGAACAGTTATTTAATGTGACAAGTATCTACGTTTGCGGTAAGACATTTTCTGATTATTTCTGTTTTTATACATAGCACCGAAAAAAAGTGGTATATTCATTTTGTAATAATCTTTGCAACACCCGCACGGCAGCTTCAGAGATTCTATATAGCCATGATGGCCCATCTGATAGAATGAGTGTGATTGACAATCTTCCGGTCGCGAAAATGAACATATTCGACTTCAAATTTAGCGAGCACACTAGGAAGTTCTTGCAAATGGCCAAATCGGCCAAAAGCTCTCCAAGGGCAGATATTAGTTATCTTTGCTAGTTAAATTCCTCCTCCTATCCTTGCTAGTTAATTCCTCATCATTACTCAAAAAGGTGACTTTTCAAGTTATATATAAAATTGAATCGATCACAAAATCTTTTCGGATATTTTGAATATTCTTTAATGTTGTAGATGAACCCTTTCCGCAGACCGATAAGCATTGATGAGTGGTTGTTGGCGATGAAAGCAAGTAGTATATGTACTTTACAAAGTTAATCATATTACTTGTGACGAATATATGAGATTTGGTTTGCATAAGAAAAACTTTTTTATCAATCAAAATTAAAATTATTACTTTTGAAAGTTTATAACGAAAATTTTATTGCGAAATTTTCTTTAATTTCTCTTATTATTATTATTATTATCATGTTTTCTAGTGTATAAAAAGCTATACTTTTTTTTAATATTGGCGGTATACATGTTTTCACAAAGTGTTTGCAAAATCCAAAAATGTTGAATTTCCAACGGACCGTCATCATCCAAGTTTCGGATGAGGTATGGGAAAATGCTATAAAATAGATGGACGGTGGTCAAATAGACAGTCAAGAAGTTAGTGTTACGCCAGTGCTAATGTCGAAGACGCGCCTGGCTCCGAGGCGTCCCTCTCCTATAAATCGAAGACACAACCTATAAAGTATAAATGTTCGAAGGATAAGCGTTCTCTCAGTAGCAAAAAGCATTAAGGGATCGGCTTTAAACTTGGTAAAATCATTTACAGTTCTTGCAGATAAATTATAATTGAAACGGGAATCAATCGATCTTACGCAATAAGGACTGACTGCTCATAATCTATAACTTCCAAGTAACAAACGTAAAATCCATTTCCACATATATTCTCTAGGTGATCTTGCGGTACCTGTGTAAAAACGAAAAATATTTGGACAAGTCCAGTGGTGAATACAAGAAATTCGGCCAAAACCGAATGCAATTTTCTTTATTTGTTTATCATTAAACTTTTTTTTTTTTTTTTTTTTTGGGTGGTTACTTATCCTAGAAATAATGACAAAAATAAAAAAAAATTTTAGTGTGGATCTATTCCAATAATTTATTATATCTATTACACGAGGCAGAACGGTAAAACCAAAACTTATTTTTAATTATAAAAACAAATTTTCGATTGAATTTCGAAATGTGTTGTGGTTTTACCGTTATGCCTCGTGTAAAAGATATAATAGCTTTGTGGTTTGGACGGAGGAATATGCCTTAATGGTCGGCTAACTAGCTATACGGATTTTGTAAGTAGTCGAGATTTGACGATGACCTTCCGTCAGTCTGTTTCAATCAAAATTTAAAATTGGATTTCAGTGACTTTCCTCTAATTTTTTCCAGGTTCAGTTTAAGACCATCTAACTTGACTCATGCGTCTAGGGTAAATACACAAATTAATTGTGAATGCTTCTTAGGTAGGCTTATATAGGTACCTCCTTTATTGCGAAATATCCCATGTTAACAGAGGTACTGTCTGGATATCTGATATTCTTAATAGGTGACAAAGCGTTAGAAAATAATACCTTATCGGATCTGCTTTGCATTTAATTTTTAAGGTTGAGTAGAAGTCCTTAACCATCTATTAAAGGCTATCCTTGTACGGTGGTGCACAATGATAACAGAATGGGATTGCGGCCTTGTTGAAACTCCTCTTATGCACGCTATTCTTCCAGTGTCATCAAACATAAACCATTATTTTGTATGGCGTCAATTCCATCATACGTGCAACTTCATTACTATCATATGTAATTCATTTTTAATTGAGCAGCAATCCCACTCCTTCGTTTAATTTCAAAGCGTTTCGCAAATCGGAAATTCGTTGCATTCGTTCCATCGTTAATTGATGTGATACTCAAACGTCGCGATTCGTTTTGCATCCACTTCAAAACTGACTGCGCAGTGCATTTTCAAAGCGGATAAGTGGTGCTGCTAATTTTCATCATCAGCAATACGAATATTTTTACGTCACGGTAGTATTATAAAGAGACTTTTTTCGCGTCCTGCGTTCTTTTTTACGAAATGTGGTTACTGTCACTTTTCAAAAGCCCTTCTTCTTCTTCTTCTTCTTTTTCTTCTGCGAGCCAGTAAATCAATAACAAATGATTTACTGAGCTGAGTAAAAGGTTCGCACAGAGGCGACATCGTAACCAATGAACTTCTCCCGCGGTGCGATTATTGTTAGTTGAAACTTTTCAAAAGCTCCTCCATATGACTTCGTAGGCTTCTTACCCTACATTTCCAAATTGTAAATCTTAGTTTTTATTGAAAGCAAGAAAAATTTAGCATTGGTTACACACCAATCGATTATATTGACTTTATACGCATGCATGTGCGTATGCTTGAATGCCATTAGATTTGCATATATTCCCCAACATAGTGTTACTTGCGCTTGATAATAAAATTGATCTTTTTTTAACCTCTAAAAGGTTTAATCAACTCATTTTCTGTTTCATTGACTTCTTTGTATATGTTCTAAGCCATTAAGCTTAAGTATCAATTGAGGCGTTACAAGCAAAATATAGATTGTAATAATTCAACATAATTTTAAGAGGCGTTTCCAATTAAAATGTGGCAGAAGACAGATATTAAAGAAAATAATATTTGGCTATGACCGAATCGCTTAATACCCATCTCTCTTATCTTAGCGAAAAAGGGGGAGTAGGTACGGCCGATATTTTCCGTATTTGTATAGGTACTGTAGGATCATATGTTGCGGTTTATGAGTAAAAACTCAATTTTTATATCCTTCACCAATTGCGATGCATATAGCATCCAGAAGTACCTGCCTTTTCTAATGTCCACCGTTTCACAAACGTTTTCTGCTTCCATCTAGCTTTGCCTATTTGTCTGTCTGTCTGTCTGTCCATAAGAGGCCTCTCTGTTATATGTGTATATTTCGTTTTTCCGGATAGATGAAACACCCAGAACGACTTGAGATAGATCGATCTTTTATTACACGGCTTATAATGTTGTCTGTCTGTCCGCCCGCCCTTCTTGTGTTCTTCAACCTACAGGTCGCATTTTTGAGCTATTTTTGAAAATTGGCATATCGACGTTGTTTGGTTGACAATAGTTGAAAATGGTTCGAATCGACTAACTTTTTCGATCGAAATAACAAAAAAAGAAAAAGCCATTAATCGTTTGCAATCATTTGTCTTTTCCCAGGCACCAAAGTAATTTTACAATTTTTTATAAGTTTTGCACAATTCGTTCGCCTGGCATGGGCTAAAATAAGAAGATTTTGAAAAAAAGATTACGAAAAACGCAGTTTTTTGAACCAAGTTTTTCAATTCATTCATTCTTCAATCAATTCAATTAAGAGATTATTTCAATAATAGATAACCGATCCGGCCAGTATTAAAACTTAATGTGTAGAAATGTATTGAAAGCACATGCCCCAGGTTATTGAGTACATTTTCTCGGGATCCAATGGTGAAAAATGTACATAAACTTAGAAATAAAATTGTTATAAGAATGCATCCCACATCTCGATGACGATAGGTAAGTATAATTGACCAATGTCGATGATATTCTTCCTTTATAAAAGTTTATGCCACGCCGTATGGGCACCGTATGTTCGCATCAGCTTAAAAGTATTTAAGATATCAAAAATTTCGCTTAATCATTTCCTTTAATATTTATTTTACATTAAATTAATCCATTTTTGTTTTTTTTTTTTTTTTTGTTTTTGTTATATTTTGCTTTATGACGTTAGCAAAGAATATCTATTCGAAAATTAAAAATGTTGAAGAAAAATTTGTTTTTGTTATATGTTTTTCGTTTCAATTTTTATTTATTGTTTATATATAAGGCCTCTAGAGATTTTCGTTCGATTGCTTTTCTCTGCTTCTATTTTTTTTTTTTTTTTTTTATTTAATTAAAAATTTAAATTAAGCTTTGGTCGCAAACATGACCTTGTTGGGTTATTGTATTTTTTAAACACAAATTTAATACACTTGAATGTACACACACTTATTTTAAACATCTGGCAAATTAAACAAACAAAAAAAAAAAAAACATGAAAAAAGGAAAATATATTAATCTTTTTTTTTTTTTGCTTATCTTAATGGTTACAGTTTCAATTAGTTTTGGATTCATTTCAATATTTACGTAAAAATATTATTCTGGCCTTGGTGTTTACTTAAATAACGATACAAATAAAAATTTCTGTAAATGTAACAAAAGTTGAAAAAAGCTGCGAAACACATTTAAATATATTTTCCCATTTATGATAAGAAGACGTAGGATTTTTTAGAATAATTAACTTAAAAAACAGTTTTCTTAATTTTTTTTTCGCGCGACTCGGCCAAGATCCATAAATCAAACACTAGAAATCAGAAATTTGGTACATGTTTAACAACTAAACCATTATAGTGGATCACACCTCATCATTGAGTACTCTACATTATTTCCTTAAATACATTTATTCATATAACGACTTTTCAAAATAAAGCCTTGTAAGGAAAGTGATCGAAAAAGCACTCCGATCCGAACAATTTGAGCTAGTCTTCGTCCTTGGGCCGAAGCTTGTCGGTGTGCCGGAATTCATTACAGTATCTCAAAAATTACAGTTTGTATGCTGGACACAAGGGATCACGGACTGTGACAAGCTTAGATCAACTCAGAAAATGACCCTTAATCGATTATTGTAATAAAATGTGGATCAGTCCTTCTGGCTGTTATACACATTGCCACGAACTTAATACACCCTTGCGCCGCAAGAGGTGTGTGTAAAAACTATCAGATCTGCCTAGATGCAAGCCCTTGATAGTAAAACGCAACGAACATAGAATGATCTCGGTTTAGGTACTAGGTTTAAGCATGGCCTTTGCCCGATTTGACCCATTTTCAAAATTAATTTACAAGAATTTCCAAAGTTTTTTTTCGCAAATTTCATCAGAAGAACCTGTCAGAAACTATATAGATGGACAGAGAGATAGACAGACGGATATGGTTTTGATGTTAACTAAAGAGTGAATATACTTTATGGGGTTTCTTAAACTTTTCTCGCGTCCTTGGATAGTGGCTATAAAAGATATGTAATAGTAAATAAGCCTAAAGTAAGGGAACATGCTTAGAATCGATTCAAAGTTTTATATTAATCAAGAATATATAACAAATTATTCAATAAGTTTCTGGAGTGACATATCGACCCTATTGATGAATCCACATGGCTTCTTGATAGTACCAATCTTCAAAGGAAATATATTTGGAAATTTCATGACATCTCTCATGGTTCTCTAGGGTGACGAAAAACTGAAGTTACGTGAGTTAGCTGATGCTTTAACGATGTCGGAAACCAATGTGTTTACCATAACAAAGCCTTACTCGGAGTGTATACCGCGTTTGTTCACTTTTTACGGGAAGCAACAACATGTTGAGGATCCAGAAGTCCGTTTGGAGTTGTTTTGGGGAAATAAATAGGATTTTCTAATGACTAATGGGCGAAACAGGTGCATTTCAGAGTCGTGAAGAAAGCAAGCCACGGAAGTCGTCCAAAGTGGCTATCTTGCTTGCAAAGGGACAAAGGATCAATAGTGAATACAACATATCGTTTTCCATGCGTATGAATGACGAAGTTGTGAAAAACCGCCCTAAATGACGAAGAAAGAAGCGAAGAGGAAGTCTTTCACCAACACTATGCATCGTATCCCAAGTCGACCGCAACGGCGGGTATATTGCGGGAATTGCGCTTCGAGTCGCTCTCGCATCCACCGCATTCTCTGGAGTTAGTATCCCGATCTGTTCACAAAACTCAAAAAAATGCTCGTCGGAAAGAAGTGATGAACATTGAAGCTAAAGCACATTTTAAAGGATTAGATAAGTTCTTCTATAGGAAAGGCGTAGACATGTGCGAAAGACGTTAAAATGAATATCTGACTCTTAAAGAACTTTATATTGATGAATAAATATAAATTTTAATTAAAAGTTGTTGACTTAGTCCTACGGACTTATTGAGTGAAATGTGTTTTGTTTTTGGGGACTCTAAGACATTGTTCTGCATCTTGCCAACATTCTGTCAAAATGAATATACGTCCATCCTTCGACAATGGGTCTTAAAAATTGGGCTTTACAAATTATCCATTTCTATAAAGAAGTTTTTGTTCCTTTCAACTTGAAAAGTCTCCAAGCGCAGACAAATCGTAATAAGTTGTTTTGGATTTCTCTAACATATCTGAACAAGCAATGTATGAAAAGTCGGTATTTATATTTATTTTATCTTTACAAAAAAAAAAAAAAAAAAAAATTATTTTGCCATTTTTATACATATATACGCATATATATCGCATTGAATGCGAGCGCTTGATAAGACATAGAAATAACTTTACATATAATTATTCGTCATCTACCGCTCATGAAACTTGACATTCACAAAGTACACAGACTTATTATCCCTTTGTTAAGGCATGTTAAAATCTGACAGGATTTTTACCTCCCAAAAAAAAAAAATAAAAATAAAAAAAATAAAAAGAAATGCATATGCATTATTATTATAATAAAAATAAAAAAAGAAGAGAAATAATAATGAAAAACAAACAAAAGAAAGAAAAAAAAGACTTCCAAAGTAAAGCATTCAGGCAGTTACTAGCTAGCTAGCTAGCTAGCTATTCATATGCAAACGGAAATCCGTAACCATGTTGTTTTTTTTTTTTTTGTTCGTTCGTTGATACGTTCATTCATATACTTTTTACACATAGGTCTCTCCCGTATAAGAATCTAAAATATATGTGGATAAACACATAGACAAATGTTGTGTGCATATGTTAGTAGAGGAATAATAATAATAATAATAATAATAATAATAACCAAACATATAAAGTATGCATATGTTTAAATAATTGTAAAATCATCCGGCCACCTTGTATGTGCATCTAAGCTGTGTAGACACAACATCAATGTATTCACGGTTTTATACAAAACAAAAAAACAAAAAAAAAATAAATAAAAAAATAAACAAAAAATAAAAACATTTATTATATATATGTACAGGAAAATAAAGGCTTGACAGACAGGCAGCTGTTTAACTATAGCAACAACAAAAGACATCATTCAAATATACACACACATATATATACATATATATATATATATATATATATATATATATATACACTAGCAGCGGCAGCGAGTAGAGTAAAAAGGATGAATGAAATCCATAAAGAACTGGTAACTGGTGTGGTGCTATTTACAAAAATGAAAAAATTAAAAAAAAGAAGAGTTTTCAGTTTTCAGATAAACGAACAACAAAAAAAAAAAAAAAGAAGCCTTTTGTAACTTTTTTTCTGACATGCGCTTGATAATGAAAAGTAAGTACAAGGAGCAGAAGGAAGTTCTCGTATCCTGCGATTTAAATGTAAAATGTTTTACCAAATTATTGTACTTGTTGGGTGTGTTGCAAAATTTTTATATACATTTCCGACTTTTTTTTTTCATTTTTAATGAAATTGATTTATTTTATAAGATTGCTTGCTTGCTTGCTTGCTTGCTTGCTTGTCTTTCCTCTACTTTTACTTCACTGCAACAAATTATGGTAAATTATGTAAATTTTTGCTTTCTGTCGACATATCAACAACGCAATCTATCAAGCGTTATTATGGGTGAACGATTGCGTTTTATTCTGACATAAACGTCTGCTATTACTAAATGTCATATCATCCCCGGTATCGAACGCGGATACAGAAGTTTTAGTTTAGTTTTTAAAAGTGTCATCATATTAAATTAATCAGACCTTATGTAACAATCACAAAAAATGACTTATTATCTAACAATGATCAATGGGGCGAAAATTATCGTCAAACAAGAGTCAAAATTGAAAAAAGTTACTGTCTGACCCATACTGAGCAGAAGGCAAAAATTTACCTTGGCTTAGGCAGGCAGGTAATTAGGCGTCTCCAATAAGTTTAACGAATGCTTAGATTAATTACAAAAATTCTAGCATCGCTCCGTATGCGCTGGTGAATCCCTTGGATATTTTAATATCAATGTGGAAATAGTGTTTAAGGCATTTGAGGGATCTTAAGAGCCTGCGTGGTCCAGTCACTCAGTATCTTGTCTCTTTCTACTCTTCATGTCCTAGCTTGTGAGATAGAGCAAAAAATCCACTCTCTCTACAAAAAGTAAGATTCCAATAAAATGAGTTGTTAAAACACATCGTCTCGGATGCTTATCGTAGAGCCGCTTCGTTTTTTTTTTTTTTTTTTTTTTTGTATGTATCTTTTGAATTTACATTGTGATATACGTTCTAGTTTCTTTTGACATTTCAAATGATCAAAATCAGCTATTTAATCACGAAATGGTATGTAGTTCAATGACGTCACCATATAATGGAAGTTTTTAATTAAATTTGCCCTTTCGTCACGACAACTTTTTATGCCCTACCTTCTATTCTGTTCATGATCATTGCAATACTTTGAAAAGTGAACAACTAAACGTCATGCTAAAAATTCTTATAGCGTAACACACTTCTTCATGCATTCCTACCCGAATGAAACGCATTAGTGCGATAAGCGCGGAAAATTTTGCAATTGTGCAAGGAGAGCGGAATTGGATTGAGGGTCGCGCCGACCTCTCGGTAGAGCGAGGTAAGGAAAACGTAGATCTTCAGCATGATGAAAAAATGTAATTATTGAAAATAAAGCTTAGTAATGATAAATAAATATTTAGTTAATAAAATTTGTCATCTGTTGGCCAAAAGTAGGTGAAGACGATAATACAAGGGTGTGTGGCTTTCTAAAGAATACTTCAAAAAGAAAGGATTAAAGTTTACATATTTAGATATACACAGGATGCTCATTATATTGTCGTCTTCGATAATACATCACTCAGCAAGTCTCGGGTCTGGCACATATTTGGTAAGTTTGTTGATAGACCCATATTCTATCCAGCATTTAAAGGATACATGTCAAAATTGGTTTATGGAATCAAGTATCATTCAAGCAAACCAGTGTATTGACAAGGGTTGTAGGGACTCTACGCTGACTGAAAACTGAAATTGCGTAAGGTAATCCACATATCATAAAGTTATTAGAAGGCAATCTATTCACTATTTTGCACGAATGAAAACTTTCCATGGGAAATCTCTGTTCGAAATGGCTTACACCGGACCAAGAACAGTAACGCGTAACGTGAAGAGAGAGAAAGTCAAGATAAAATGGGATCCTTAAGGAATCCCCAATGATCAATGACCAATGAGTGCCCAAATGTTTGTGCTATTAAACATACACTGTGTGAATAGTAAAGCCTTGCCAATATTCGGAGCATCTACTCCTGTGGATATTTGGCCAATATAGGATTAACCAATCTAGCCTTTTTAATAACAAATAAATAAAAGAATTATAGTGCGCCACAGTCCCATAGTTATTCCTATAACGGCTCTTTAAAGTAAGGCATTAAGTAGTCAGACAAGCTTTAGATCAATGTAAAAATTGATCGGCATAATGCAGAGATTGAATTTATCCCAAGGCTTTTTTGCGTTTGTGTACATCCGCATAAAATTAGTATGCCCTGTGGTAGCGCAAGTGGTGTAGGGTATATAATAATAGTTGCTAGTCCTAGAATTTATTTCTTTGGTCTAAATAAAGTTTAAATAAATAATAGCGAAAACATTTAAAACACTTAAGATATGTATTTAACATTTAAAGAAGTAGCATTAAAAGCGAAAGGTATTAGAAAAATCGACTTAAGCCGATTATAAACCTCTTCTTGTTTTTCAAATTCATTTATTTCTTTACATTTTACAGTTCAGAGTTCTTCATTCAAGTGTGACATATAAAATATGTATGAAATACATGCAACATGATTCTAATTCACCGTTGTTTTGCATATATAACAATCGCAGCCAGCCAGACAGGCAGCCAGGCAGCCAGGCAGTCAGCCAGTTACCTAGCTTGGTTGTCACTTAGTCATTATTCAACGTTCATATAAAATATCAAGATAGACTTGACTGACTTTTACAAACACAAGCACCCAGTCATACAAAGGTACACACAATGAAATGTATATATGTATATATCACTAAGTAGAAATAAATTCATAAATGACATTGGCGTGAAATTATTTATTAGCTTAATTATATGGGAACGCATGGAAGTATTTGATGATAACAGTCTCTACGTAAATCTAAAAGAAAAAACTTTACCTTCTTCTTCACAAGGTATTTGGTTTTTCTTAAATTTTTTTTATTCATATTGTCTGCTATTGTTTAGGAAAGAAGAGAAAAAAAGCAAAAGAATTCACTGAATAATTTTTGGGATATTTTCTATAGAAATGTTTAAAACGCTTTACGTACTTATGTACATTGTATATATATATACATATATATATGTATATATATATATATATATATGTATATATAAATATATATATATATATGTATATATATATATATATATGCATATTACTGGCATGATATCTAACAATTGAAAAAATATTTATTTTGTTTATTTGCATATTTATTAACAAAAAGTTAATAAATGTGTAAAATATTTTATTTTATTTCACAAATCCATGGAGACAATGCTTTTGACTTTGAATTAAAAAAATTTTAAAGAAAAAGGGAGAAAATCACGTTTGAATGTTTCACTCAAATATATGAAATAATTTGTTGTAATGAACGTTGCTGTACACTAGAATTTGCGCGCTATAGAATGCTCGCCATTATATACAATACTTTACTATATAAAACGAGAATAGAAAATAATCCAAAATACATTTCCCAAATGATTTACATAATAATTTAGGTGCAGGACTTCGTTTTGCGCCCATTAGTCAAAACTTTTCGTTGGCAATTGTAGTATTATAGTTCACGTAGTTCATATCATAGGTACAAGGATCTATGTAGAGATTGTGCGGATGTGTGTAATATTTAGAAGGGCTTGAAATAAACCCACTTTTTATTATATTGATCGATTCAGAACCACTTTTGGAATCGATTTAACCTTATCTGTCCATCTTGTCCGCCTTGATCTCTTCCGCAACAACCAGGAGGGCTTCAAATGAACTCACTTTCTATTATATCGGTCGATTCGGGATCGATTTTGAATTGATTTAACTTTACTTGCCCGTCTGTACGCATTTCTCTTTTGCGCAAAACCCAGAAGAAGAAATTACGACAAAGCAGAAAATTAATTACAAAAAGTCGCTACAAAGTGATATTTTATCATCCTAAGGATCGAAACTTTCAACTATCAGACAAGCACTGTTAGTTCTAGCAGTACTAATCCAAATATCTGGGCGATACGGTCCAGAAGTTGTCGCATTCCACTTGCGTGCGGGTAACGTTTTCTGAGCTGGTCCTGCAATCTGCGAACGAGCATCTCCATTCTGAAAAATCCACCTATAATGTCTGTTCACCTAGTATAGTCGATTATAGGAGCCTTTTTCCCCTTAAGATTTTATAATTATAAACAAATAAAAACATTTTAATGGACAAAGAATCGGACAGACGGACAGATAAGTTTAGATCTAATTACAAAGTGATACTGAATCGATCGGTATTATAAAAGGTGGATCCATTTCTGTTTTGCCGCAATTTTCCATATAGTTCCATAGTGAACGTCGACTTACTTTGGCCTAAGGACAAACGCTATTGAAAATTGTTTGGATCAGACCATATTTTCGATCACTTCTTATATAAAGCCTTATTTTGAAATGTAGTTATATGAATATCTGCGTTAAGTGAAGTGGCGTAGGATGTTTAATCCACCAAGCTGTAAGTAGTTGTTTTCTTACTTTACTCTCGCAATTATTTCTTTTTTCATTCCGAGCAGCTATTAATTAAAATATCGCAATAATAAAAGCTTATATGGGAAATGTTTCACTGGATACAAATATGATTCCAATCTTTGCACATCAAATTAATTTCTATGATATTATTTAAAATGAATAGTGAGTGATGTTTAGTGACGCTTTCATTAAAAAAAAAGAAAAAAAAAAAAAGCAACAAAGTGGTTAAATTGTTCGGATAAACTTATGGAAGCGAAGGACGTACAGGAATTGTTTTAATAACATTTTTCAGAATTTAATGAATGAAACTATATATATATATGTATATATGTATATATATGAAATGAATAAGAATAATGCCAAAGAAGAATAGACAATGGTTTTTTTTTCTAGTTAAAGTGAATGAATTCATTTATTTTCATTCATATTATTCCTTTTAAAATGCAACAAATAATTGAAATTTTCCCTATGATTAAAACTCTGTTTTTACATTTCTTTGAAAACGCTTGCATATGATATCTGTGCACATATTAACAAATATTTTTTCAGCTGACGTTTGCTTAGAAAAGGAAAAATCAACGTCGTATTATAATAATATTCGCTAAATATTCTATGGTTCTGCATACAAACTATGCATATAAATATATATATATATATACGTATACATATGTACAGAATAATCAGTTCATGTGAATGAATGTATATGTGCAAAAATTTCTGTACATATACATGTATGTGTTTATAAGCAAGAACAACAAAGAGCCTACACAATGCACATTACACGCTACACACTATATCAACTGTAATGATATTTAAGTGTTCGTTATACCAACTGAACTGACTTGCTTGGCAATCTTGCCGCTTAGCGCAGTTGTGTAGGTGCTTGTTTTTATTTATATATATATATGTGTACATATGTTTGTATGTATGTATGTATCTATATATACATATATATATATATATATGTGTGTGTTTGTATATATGTAAATGCATTGTTTGCAAGTTTTCTATGGTATCTTTTTTTTTTTTTTTGCAGTTGACCCCTTTTGATGCCCTCCTTGAAGTATATACATATATCTATATTTATATTTACACATATGTAGTGATGTTTATATATTATTATTAACAGATTTTTTTTTTTTTTTTTTGCGCCCACCAACCATAATTTTTCATTGTTGAGCACTTGGTGTATCCAGTAGCTGCGGCAATTCATGTATACCTAAGTATAAGTATACGTGTGTGTATGCGAATCTTTTTCTTTATTATATTCACTTATTATGCTTTTTTTTTTACGCGTAGTAGTAATGGTAGAAGTATTTTTCTTTTGTAGGTTTTGTTTTGTTTTAGATTTTTCATCATAGATACGCGAATATGAATGCAATGCACAACGCAGCACACGTACACATGGGCAACCGATGCCGATGCCGATGCCGACATAAACATGTATATATAGAAACGCATTTAGAAGCAAACCTCATTTTATATGAGTGAGTGACATGCTAGGCAACTATATAGTCAGTCATTCAAGTTGTCGGTACTGACGTGCTTTTTAGCTATAGCTGCGAATCGAGCAATCATTATGCCTTCTATAGTCAGGTTTCTAACAACACTTATATGGTTTGTTATGTTTTACGTTAGTTGCATTATATGTGTATGTGTACTCTTGTAGTTAGACATATGCTGCTGGTATATATCATGACTTGATATTCCAATAACAAGCCAAGTATTTCATTAATTTTTTTTTTTTATTTATTTAGTTTTATTTTTTTGGCCAAGAAGTTTCCTCTTTACCTCTCTTTTACCTTTCGCATTTAACTCTTACTTACTCCCACTCTTAGTTTTAATCAAAAATTTTTTTCCTTTTAGTCGTTTTATTTGCAGTGTTTATTTTATTATGCTTTTAGTTTCTTTTTCTTATTATTTCGTTTCGTTTCGTTTAAATGTTTTCTAAGAAACTTTTAAACAGTTTATAACAGCATTACATTACTCATAAATGGCGCGCAGGCGCAAAACTAGTTTTTATTATTATTTACGTTTTTTTTTACATTTTTAGTGTAGGCAGTGTAGAACGAATGCAAACACTAAAAGACAGCAAAGAGCAAAAAAAAAAATAAAAGGCGAAAAGAAGTCATACGAGACTTGTTTTCCACATACCTCAGCTGTATTTTGTTACATTCATTTCAAAAGCATACATACATAGAGATATACATTTATACCTATATAAATATATATATGTGTATATGTATGTATATATATATATATATATATGAACATAATAAAACATATTGTATATCGGACTGTGAATGTTTTGTATCGTTTTTAAGCATCAACATGTGGAGTTCATGAACTGTCGCGTTATATATCATTTGCCAGCTGGTTGCTGGTAAAGATTTCTTTCTACATTCGAATTCACGCAAACACATGAATTTTGCGGTTGATCATTCTAAACCCATTT
Organism: Glossina fuscipes; assembly: GCF_014805625.2. Lineage (NCBI taxonomy): Eukaryota > Metazoa > Arthropoda > Insecta > Diptera > Glossinidae > Glossina > Glossina fuscipes. The sequence goes on from NW_023998416.1 coordinate 23,162,043, forward strand.
AATGGTTTTTCTATGTATTCATTGTAAATGGTAGTTGTTTTGTTTTTGCTTTTTTTTTTTTTCTCTCTCCTTCGCTCTTCTTTATATTTATAGTGCGCATAAAGTACAAATATATCTATACATATCTACATGCATGGTATAAATATCTCTATGCCTAGCAGTCTCCTCTATATGGCGGTTTTTCGCTTTAGAACAAGGTCAGAGTTTTAAGTTTGAAGTTTAATAACATTTTTATGTATTCATGCGAAACTTTGTTTGAGATTAGAAAAGCCGTAGCATAGTAGCAGCATGTAGTAGCATTGGCAGAGTATATAGAAAAACCGCGTTTAATTGTTTTAAATTCTTTGTAAAATTAATTGAAAATCCATTTTTGAAGCCAACTACGTTCGTTATGTACGTTATATTATCTCATTCGTAGTAATTTAATTTATTTTGGTTGAAATATTTAATTAAAATTACGAGTAAAATGAATTTACTCTTAAACGAAACTGCAGGAATTCAAGTAATTCTAAAGCATTTAATAGAATTTAATTTAAAGATGAAAAATATAGATGAACCTAAGGATTTGCTAAATAGAAAAGTCAAAAAAAAAAAAATTTATAGAGATTTTTTTTTAGAAATTTCCCAAGACTCAAGACCCAAGAAAGTCTATTTTTTTTTTTTTTTTTTTTTTTTTTTTTCTTTTGATGACATTTCGATTTGTTAAACTTCTCTATTTCTTTGGGGGTGTACTACATGCTTTAATAGTATTGGAAAACTATTCATAACAGCAATGCAATAGTGACAGTCTTCGTACTTGTTCTGATAAGTGCTCAGCATCCTATCATCATAGGTGTCCGTGTTACTAACAAGGAGGAAAAACCAAGCAGTAAAGAGAATATTGCGTTAATAGATAAGAAAGTTGGCGACCGACCGAACCGAAATGATGGATGTGAAGTTAAATGCGAACTTAACTAGAAAAGATATTCCTTAGGAGCCAACAATAACCATTAGTTCTCCTATCTTTTATGCCCAATTTGATGCGAGACGGCCAATTAGTTTTTGAGGCTGTGCACAAAAGTAGCAGTAGTTGGTTGCGGTTCTAAGAACGGCAACGCAGTTTGAACAAACAGTTATTCATCTACTGAAACCCTTGTTAGTCGGAAGGAGTGATGTGATACCTTCTGGCAATAGCGGGAGTGTAAGGCATTCTATCTTAAAACTACAAATATCGAACTTTTTCATTTTAAAAACTCTTTTCCAATCTGTTTCTCTTTCCTCATTCCTTCCTGCACGTCACCTTTTCAAACGTATGATGCATAATTTTTGGCATAAGAGTTGCTCTCAGTTTATGTTTTACTAAGGGCGAGTCTTTTGGCCGATTTGGCCATTTGCAAGAACTTCCTAGTGTGCTCGCTAAATTTGAAGTCGAATATGTTCATTTTCGCGACCGGAAGATTGCCAATCACACTCATTCTATCAGATGGGCCATCATGGCTATATAGAATCTCTGAAGCTGCCGTGCGGGTGTTGCAAAGATTATTACAAAATGAATATACCACTTTTTTTCGGTGCTATGTATAAAAACAGAAATAATCAGAAAATGTCTTACCGCAAACGTAGATACTTGTCACTTTAAACAACTGTTCATAATTCACGAGTTGACACCATTATTAGCTTGCATTTTTTATTTTTATATGATTCAGTCAAATTTCGGATGGATTGTCATTTATTAATGCGTACGAAAATATGATTATCAATTATGTGTTTTAAATATTTTCTGTCATTAATACAATACACTATTACCATAAATATTCAGCAAGACAAAAATTCACATAAAAAAAATATTATTTATGTATTAAAGTCATCATTGACCCCTTTTGAGACCAATCTGATGTTCGAATTATTAAAATGTCGCACTTTAATCTCGGTACTTATCATAACACAGATTAAGTGTCAATCGCTTGTTATAGAACTTTCCTCTCGTAATTCAAAAGAATTTTAATTAAATTTCTGCACTTGGCTTGAACAGAGAGCATCACATTAGTCTATAAGACTTTCGAAATAAGCAGCAAGCATTACTTCTTCCTACAACTCACCTCTTTAAAGACAAAGAAGGATTAGAAGATTGACTTGATGAAAGCAGAAAAAAAAAATTTTGAAAGATTTCGGAATAAATTTATTTTCAATTTAAAAAATAGCTGTCTGCAGCACTTGCTTGTTGAGCGAAACTAGCAGCTTTTGAATGTCGTTCTCCGATTCGAACTTTTCTGACAGACCGAATAAATCTATTCGGCATACTTTCGCAAGATTATTATACCCTACACAATTTATTGTACAGGGGGAAAAGTAAGTTTGTGCGGATGTATGCAGGCTCCCCCCTCTTCTTTCTATAACGATCGATTCAGAATCACTTTCTCAATCGATGCTGTCTGTCTGACCACCGATGGTCGCTATTGAAAATAGTTTGAATCGGATCATCTCTCATACCACATCTTATTTCGAAAGGCCATTATACGAATAAGGTGTAGACCATTTATGGCCCACAATAGCATTTTTACTTGAGTTTTAATGCTGTTTCGAAGACAATGTTGATATATTTCTTATCCAAGCCCCATATGGCAGATTTAGTATACATAAGAATTTAATGAAGTATTTGTTTATTCTTTCACACACTGATTTAGCGAGTAAGAGAGAGAGAGAGAGAGAAAAAGAAAAGCGTAGATTTTTCTATTCATGTACAAAGTACAGGCACGATTCCTTGTCAATTTCAAGAGATCATCTGATTCTAATTAATTACATATGTAGATATGTGCATTTGATATCTTCTTTTATTGCTCATATTATATCAGACACACATCAAGCAATTTCTTCGTCTTAATCATCATAATAATGATTATGATGTCAACAGCACAACATCAATCTTTTTTATGTAAGTATGTGCAGTATATACGCATCCATATAAGAAGGCAGATATGCGTATATATGCACATCTACGTTGATAAGTGCATTATAATAATTTATCTTGAGATTCAACTTTTCTTATTTAGTGAAAAGTTCTCTGTTTTTGTAGATTATAATTCTGACTTGAATGTTGTCATTTAATATCTTGCCTTAACCAGGAATTTGGAATGTTATCTTTACATAAATAAATGCGTACATAATATGAAAGTCTACGTATTGTTTGCTTTACTTATGTATTAGTTTCGATCATATGACATTTTCAATTTTTTTTCTATATATTTTTTTTTTTGTTTTTATATATATCACCGCATTATGCGTGGTATATTAATTTGGTTAGTTTACTTGTGATATCCAAGTTTCGAAAAACTCTTTGAGTTTTCATAATTTATGCAATAAGTTATGATCGGAAATTGAGGACGATGCGATTGCCCAATGGACGAAGGATTTGGAATCGGTCTCTCTATGTCCCTTTTTGTATGTTGTAAATGCGAAATTCGTTATCTTCTTACATTTTGCTTTTATAAATAAATTGTAAATAATGTAGAAAGAGTGGAAGAGAAATGTCGCTCCATGAAATTCTATCTCTTTAGTTGGTTATTCTATATTAACCCATGTCTAACGATTAATCGGAAAATGTTTTATTGTTGTTCTGGTTTTTTTTTTTTTCTTTGCTATCCATAATGTATGTGCATTTATGCCATAATTATGCTTATAGGGGCAAAACAAAAAGAAAGAAGAACATAATGGAGGAAAGAAAATGGCGTCCGTTTTTGTCTTTGATGATTGCTTTGTGTCACTCAGTTATGTGTTCTGCATTTTCTGTACCATGTTCGTTATTAGTTTTTCTTTGCACTGAAAAAAGCAGAGCACCATCGTCTTCATCGAGCATCGTCATCGTCATTATTATCATTTAAGATCGTTGGCAGGTTACGTGACGGTAAATGTGATGAATCTGTACTCTTGCGTACGGCTAACTAATGCTAATCGAGTAAGCGTTTCCTTAGAATATGACTAAAATGTTATTTCATTTTTTTTTTTTTTTTTGCTTCATATACATATATATATATATATATATATATATATAATATGTGTTTACAGTAGTTTTCGTTTAATTGCATTAGATTTAAGTGCTTCTTAATTATAATTGCATCGTAACATTAAATTTATTTAACCGAAAGGAATGCAGTTAAAGAAATTTTCTGGTTGAATGCATCGAAGGTTGTGTGCAAAAGGCTAAAACGCAATTAAGCAGAATTGATTGCATAAGAAATTCTAAGAATTCTTCTGCGTTCGCTCGCTCGCTATTGCCTCTTATGGTTCTCAATAAACCGATTCGTTTAAGCGAAATTTTAAAAAAAGGTGACATAGTAACTGTGAAATTGAATTTAACTCAACGATAATGAGCATGTGCTATCCTTGTTTTAATCTGCCGCTTGCAACGTGTATTGGAATTCTTCTAAATCATAAGTGAGTTAGTTGTTTAACACTTAAAAGGTGTAAGGTACATCGCTACGCTATATGAAAGGTATTAACGGGGAATGAAGTGAACACATGACTTGGGATCTCTCGAAATGTTTGTGAAATTTGTCCCTAGTTTACTCTTAAAGCTTATGCTACCAGTTTGTCAGCCCTCGAGCATACCATTGAATGCTAAAAACTGCAACTGGTCAAAGTGCGAAATTCATTGACCTAACCTACCAGTCTTGGTCTTGATTGAGCTGAGTCTCTATAAGAACTAAAGTTTATAGATATGAAAATGATAAATAATTTTCATACAGGATGATAAAATCAATCTTTAAGTGCATATGCTTTGCTTACTTGGCTGCCTTAATTTCGGGTGCTTACATATACATTTCACTAACCGGTAATTTCGACTATCGTCACTTTTTTATTATACATAAATAAATTTGATAATTTCGACAAATAAAATGCGATAACTTGAATAAACATTTTCATATGTACCGTGTGTGTTACTTCTTGATAAAGCTCAAATTTCATATTATACATGAATAATAAATAAAGTACATACTTACATATATGAACGAATGGGTATTTTTTTTATTTTTTGCTTTTTCTTTTTTAAACAGTGTCTTTTGTTAGGGTCCACTTAATACAGTTTTGAATTTTAACCCCTTTCAACATGAAATTCAATATACACGAAGCCAGACGACTCATAAAATATTTAAATAAAAGAATATTTTAAGTAAATAACTGAAGAACAAAGACTTGAAGAAGTCAGCATAATTTCGGCGTTGTTTGCCATCTTTTAATTTTGGGCAGTCAGTTCAGTTGCGTTCACCTAATAATAGGAAGCATAATACATGGAATGACAGGGGACAAGGTGACAAGCAAGCAGCGTAATCATATGTGTATTCAAGTCATACGTTATAAATTTTATGTGTCCTTTTTAACACTGTTACATATCTTGCCTCTTTATATGGAAATGTATGCACACTTGTGAAATTTCAATAATAAATTTTATCTGTTGCTGATATCAAATGAAGTCCAAATTTAGTTTATTTACAACAGCGGGCATTCAAATTTATTTGTGTATACAAAATGGATATTAGATAGATTGGTATTTGAAATATATGCATGTTATCTGAGCCACTGTTTAGTTTTAATGATAAATGTCCAGTAAGCGTTTTTCGTTATAGATAGACATGGAAAAATGATTTCTTTATTTCTCCTATCGAATTATTTGAGTAGCTTTTCATGTTTGAGTTTTTCTGGGTTCTTATTACCGTCGATTATCTCGTGAATGTTTGCGGATTAAATTAATTGTCTTTGTTGAATTTGTTTATTAAGTTTTGATATGTAAAATCCATTAAACTATTGTTTATATTTTGCGAAATATCGACTGAGAATCATATTTAGCTTAAGAAAATAGACACTTTCTTACTATGCACTGTGGGAACAATTACAATAATATCGATTTTTTTTTTTTTTTTAATACATTCTAATAACTTTCAAGGAACTTGTTAAGCGTATATTTAACAATACATATAGAAACAAGTAAGAAAGTTTTATTCGGCTGGGGCCGAATCCCGCTTACCCATCATTACGCTTTTCGCATTCCACTCTCCCAGTTCTTTTGAATGATACCCATATCGCTGATATTCTTGAGAAGAAAGTAATCGCAGTGTCTACCATATTCATTTTAGAAATAGCCCGTAGATAATATAGATGCATTTCAGAAGTATACGGAGTAATTTTAAACATCCTATCTTGATTGCCTACCATTAATAAGCATACAAAAGAAAATTTAATCAATTGCAATTTCGTGTGGGCATGGCCGATTGGTTCCATTTTAGGACCTAAAAAGTAGAGTAGTTCGTAAAGTAAATGTAAACAATGCCAGGTTTCTAACTGCATCAATTTCCGAATAACGAGCAAAAATCCAAAAATTTTTGTTAAAAAAAACTGAGTTGTGTTCAGTTTACGCTCCACTGCGGCCTTGCGCCCATTTTCAATACTAACCTGCGTGCAAAAACTTCCAATTTTGAGGTCGATATCTTCATTTTTTCGACCAGAAGAATGCCAATGACAAACAGCACACCGACACGCAGACAGACAGACATGGCTTAATCAATTCAGAATTTCACGCTGTTCAGGAATACACTTTATAGCGTCTCCGAAACTTTCTTTTGGGTGTTACATAGGTTATGGAAAAAAACAAACAAAATGAGTATACCTCCATACTCGCGACTACGCGGTCAATGTTCGCGCGTTCAAATCTCGAAGCGGAAGAGCTTTTACTTTAGATGTGGATACAGTAAGCAACCGGTAAAGGCATAACGTTTACCGCTTGAACGCACATCCACTGGACTCCGGCCACCTTCCTACTATCTGTTTCCTATTCTTCACTTTTTTTTTGCCCGTCATCGTGTTACACGAAAAAAATACATATATTGTTAGAAGAGAATGAAAAACCCTTTTACTATATATGTCTACAGATATAGCAGTTGATAAGTGGGAGGATTTTCAAAATTTCAACTTCTTGTGATTAACGAATATTTGAGAAAAACGCTATATATATATATATATGTATGTAGAATGTAAATTGTAAAAGTTTTTTAGTGGAAAATTGAGAAGATCAAGTCTTGAAATGTAATATAGACAAACAGAAAAAAGTGCAGTGCCAGACATCCCATAAAGTGTATATATCCGTGATCAGCAAGAAATTCTAAGTAGATTTAAACATGTCCGTCCGTCTGTCTGTCTTGTAAAAATTCTGGTGGGCGCTACATAGATCGGTTTCCAAGTTGGTACAAAAATTGGAGGTTCTTTCACACAGGTTGGTATTGAACTTACGTCAAATCGAACAAAGGACCAAGGCCACAGTACAACGTTACTTAAGGTAACTAGTGTTTATAAAAATTAAAAAAAATTTTCTTTTGCTCGTTTCTTATAAACTACAGCAGATAATAACAATTTGCATTTATATTCTTTGAGCGACCCTGCAGCGCCTGTACAAAAAGGAAAAATCGCTCGAACCCGCCTTAATATTATAGAAACTTATTTATTTTTTTTTAGGATAATGGTGATGGGTATAAAGGATTCGGTCGGCATAATTGTCGTGCTTGTTATATTTCTATATTAATCTGCAATTCCAGGACCATTAAAATGCCCCAACATGTAAAAACACTCTTCCTTGTTTTTTCTCCCGAAGATTTTGTGCTAGAAGGGGCCTTGGTTTGCCAAACCTATCAAAGACAGAAACGCAGACTTTAGACTTTACGCGAATGCGAAAAGAGGAAAGGAACAGCAAGAGAATCTATAGTCGAATGTTTAATTAACAGTAAAAACCTTATTCTAAACTTTTAGTTTCTTGATAGAAGAACTGATATCTTTGGAATCGGTCCCAGCCGCATGTGAATTCGACAGTCGTCTTGAAGAAGCCACACTAACTTTTTAGGAATGCTTCTACAGTTATTTAGGGGCCTTATAAAGACACCTATTACTATATTAGGGAAATTATATAACAATAACTAAGGCGCTGAACTGTAACTTCTCAGCTGAACTTCTTTTGAGAAAAACAGTTTTATAAATATATAATTTTTTCAGATGACAAATTCTTCTTCTCGTGTTCCAAATGGTTCAAAGTATCTAATAAAACAATAGAAAAGAAGTTTTATTCTCTAAAAAATTTAGCATGCTTTGATTCGTTAAGTTTTCGGCTGTGAATTTTAAATATAAAATAAAGTGCATCTCACTTAAATCCAAGTGAAAATTCCCAAAATAAATATCTCGAATAATTACGGACGCACAACCTTTTTCAATCATAATCAACTAAAAAACCTGTATGCACGTTGTATGCGAACTTTTTTAAACGAATGCATAAAGATTCCGAAGCTCCTTATGAATCGGTAAAGTGCAATAAAGGCGAGTGAAATCGTACCGCACGTTCATAAGACCATTATAAATATCTTTTTTTAAATGGATTTCGAGTATAATTTCTTTTTATAGTGATTTAAATTTGCCATCACTTTGATTGCTTTACACGTATTATTATAATTATTTTTTGTTATTAATTATTCATGACGAGTGTAAATGAGTTTTTTCAAATTTTATTACCCTTGCGATACTACCGTTAAATTTATGCGAATATATGCAACACTCAGAAGTACTTGAGATGAACTTGCTCTTTATTTTATTCAGAGCGACTTTCTGAATCGATCCAAGCTCATCTGTCCGTCCGGCTGTTTGTGTTTTTTGTCTGCAACCTACAGGTCGCAATTTTTGAATTATGCTGATGGAATTTGGCGCACCGACATATTTTGTTTCAAAGACGAACTTCACTGAGGATGGCTTGGATTGAAAACTCAATATACGAATAATTGCATTGGACGAAGCGGTGTAGGCTATCTAATTGTGGGCGGTGGTCTCCGGTATAATAGCTTTGTATGCTTTAAGACTCGTGCTTTGTAGCTTTGATCAAATTTTCGAGTCCGTACAAGCCCAACTACTCTTACCAGGCATGAATATTCCTTAATTTCTAGAGGTTAAAAAATTTTCGAAAAAGATAAAAATTGAAAAATATTTCTCTTATTTCCTTACTGGTAAATTATAGTAAAGATTGCGCGATCCGCCAGAGTGGCTAAGTAGGCGGTGGATCTCTCCTAACAACTCACTGGTCGTGAGATCAATTCTCAATAAAGCCGACAGGCTTAGGTGTTAGTATTTTAAGACGTACATGCCTGCAGCAATTTTAAATGCTCTAGGGACGCTTTAAGCTGCACTTAAACCTTGCATATAATGCTCTTCAAAGGCCAATAAAATGACATGGTTATGCCACGTTCAAGTTGGTCAATTTGGCGGAAATAACACGTGAGATGTGATTTCTATGTAACGGTGGAAGAATTTAGGTTTTAAAAACGAATTTTTGGAACATCCTATAACTTATTTCTTCTTATATAAGTTAGAGTAAGGTGTACAATATTACATAGGGAAAATTAACTCGACAGATTTGTTGGCAAATACACAATCTTTTATCGAAATTCTGATCATCAGTAGTAATTGAATTGTTTCACGAGATGTAGCCATGTGGCACCGTCAACGCCGTCAACCGTCGTTCGCATCAATATCATCATATTGGGCAGGAGGCTTGACCAGCCTCATTTACGAAGAAGTACGGCCGACCAAACATTCATTATTTTGTGGAGTATCGTTCAACAATGAAATCGCGTTGTTCTCTCGTGTAATGCTCCATTTTTACTAACCTCAAACTGTCAACTGTCAAACTCTGTCGAAGAAACGGCGGAAAATTTAAATCTTGCATAAATTTTGGGGCACCCTATGTATATATATATGCATGCATACGGTTGCACGATATATATGCATAGCTTTGTCGTAGCTCATTTTCGGTTTTTTTGCTTTTGTGTAGTGAATTAAAAAAAATAAATAAATAAAAAATTTGTAGTGTGTAATGTTGCATAAAGATAATGAATATTATAATAATTTTTTAGTACATGTAATATACGACAAATGTTGTGAACCTTTACATGCAAGCAACAGAAAAGTTTTTTGTTATAGCTACCAGAATAGAATATTTATTCATTCATTCATCCGTCTGTCCATCGCCCCCCCTTTACAGTCAACCCAAGTGTATATAGTGAGTTGTTAACTACTTCGTTCAAATTCAATAACAATGGCTTTTATTTATTAAGTTTTTTTTTTTTTTTCTCCAAATTTAAATCAATTATCATTCTCTGAATTTAAATTAATTTAATTATAGTTTTTAATTGAATAAAATTTTTTTCTGAAAAGAGAAAAAGGAAGACATCTTGCATTGTTTATTACTTAACATTTTAAAAGAATTTTATTCTATTTGCTTGTATAATCAATCGTACAATATATAAATATATTTATATTCTACTCAGCTGTTGTCTAACTTTGTTTTTTCGAATGTTTTTAATAAATTAATTGTTTTTTTTTTCTCTCGTTGCAGGTAATTATTGCAATTTCCCTTAATATGAGTTATAATTAACTCGAACTTTTTTAATTGTAAGTTATTTAAACTAAAGTCAATTATATAAATAACGATATATCATTTAATTTAAATTTTTATCACTCTCTCTTTTTTATTGAACATGTTTTGCTGTTATACTGTTATGCTATGTTATTGACTGAAACCTAACGGAACTAAATGCCAAAATGACTTTTTTTTTTTATATATTTGTTAACGAAGTGTTTAAATAGATTAAGTTTTTCATATCCAAAAAATAGACGTTGTGGAAAATATTGCTTTCGTCCGAATATATGGTTTGCATTTCATAAAAATTTAGTGTAAATTATTATGAATTTTATCTCACCCCTCAACATATTTGTTGTTGAATATATTCGTTTTGCCAAAACGTTGCGAAATAGAAAGAATTGCTCGCGATGCGTAGTAAATATTGATTAAAAATTTGTCATAAATAAGTTTTGAAAAAATTTTCTATACGGTGGGATATGAAAATCTCCATGTGGGACAAACTACACGAAACATCCGCCGTTTGTAAATGTTTTCCTTTTTTTTGACTTGAATACGTATTAAATATTGGTTCAAACCATTTTTATTTAAAAATGATAGCAAGTAAATGATCGTTTCTGCATTTTCATAAGCATTCAATTCTGAAATACCATTTTTGCCAGTTTTGCCCATAAATCTGCTCTTATTTCACTAATAAGACGAATAGTCTTAGGGAATAAGTTGATTGAGAGTTTGTGGTGTCAAGATCCAACCAACCTACAAAGACTAGTAGATAAGAATTGAGACTACCGAGTCAAAGTTTTCGGGTTCAAATCTCTTTTTGTTGTCGCTATAGTGAGCTTTCGGTCGGTAAAGACATAAGACTTATCGATCGGGTAGACATTCGCTAGGCTGCGGCCACCATCTTCCTATTTGTTTTTCGTTCCTCTCATCTTTCTGACAATCGAAGTATTGCACGAAAAGGGAACGTGCCCTAATTGATTGGTCATAAGGCCAATAAGGTTACATAGCATGACTTTTCTGAGAAACTCACATGGATGGTTTTGCTAATTATCCAGTCATTGAACTTTTCTTATATCATCGTTTTGATTCGTACCACAAACAATTAGCAATCGTGTTTCTGCATTGCTCTGCAATGAGGATAATTGCAATACGATATTCGAGTTTTTTAAAACTGCAAACCACATCCAAAAGTTTTTTTTGTTTACGTAAAAGTTCTTGAAGTCTGTTTTCTTTACGCCATAGCACAAACCCTTTAATCAAATCTGATCTCCATCCATCATGCATGAAACATAACCGTGTTTTTTCATTGTTTTCGCAATAACTTCTAGCACCTTCCCGCAAGATCATATTGAAGTAAAATCATTTTTTGAACACATCGGAGATCGCGGAAAGACTTGATTCAGCTCAACAAATCATTTCGATAATTGGGATTTTGTTTTCTTCTAAAAATGGATAAAACTTTTCGATAGATCGGTACTAAGATGGAGCGCATGATTTCATATGATCGTCGTATATATACAATATTCATCGGGACTGAGATGGTACTAAAATTATGTAATAAAAAATTTTATATATATATAAAGCTTGGGTAACATTTCATATTCATATTAACAAAATATTGCTGGAAAAAGACGAGAAAGGTATGAAAAACGAAAATATTTGCCTTCTATCGACGCAGAAAAGCTATTAATAATAAATAATAATTGCTTTTTGCATTCAACGTATTTAATTATGGGTAATTATAAATGACGATTTCATGTCTAGATATATAAATAAATGAAAAAAAAAAACAAAAAAGTAAATAGAAGGAAACAACAGTATCAGTTGTAGGTATTTGCATTTCTCTAGGTTTTTTTCAATAATTTATTAATAAAATATGATGTCATTTAATTGTTTTTTCAGAACAGGTGATGTGCAATAATTTAAATATTTTTTGTGCGCGTACACAAGTCAAACCGGCTAATGAATTCATATATAAAATATGCGCTTATTGCAAGAAACGGGGGCTTGTCTCAAAGTAATATAAAAATGGTGTAAAAAAACGAAAAATTGCATTTTTTTTCATTTTTTTTTTTTAATACATACATACATATATACATATAGATGTATTCTCTGTACCACTTGTGGTACAAGGGTGTATTAAAAACGACTTAGTAATGACCGACATACTATTATAGCGATCGATGCATAATCACTTACCGAATCGACTTAAGCTTGTCTGTCCGACTGACGTCTGTCCATGATTCATTTTGTTTAACCTATTCGTCGCAATTTTTGAGATATTTTGAAGAAATTCGGTACACTCGAGTGCTTCGATCCAAGCACAAAAGACATTATATGGAAAAAAATTGCAATTTTCAGAATAATTCGTCATAACTCGTTGAGTAATTAATTGTATTTTAACATTCCACATTAATATGAAAAACTTGATTTAACTGGGGCAACTTTTTGAATCCTCTCGCATGTAACCGTTCATAGAAAAACTGAACCATGGTATAATTTGAAATTTGAAAATTGGTGATTAATAGTAAATAAGTAAAATAATAAAAACCCTACCGAATTTTGGGCCACATAAGTCTATTTTTTAAACACCATCGCACGGAACGTAAATCCTTATATGCCAAAAAAGCCTCATAGTTAATATTTTATGTTGAAAAATTAAGTTTACCAATTTTGGACTACGTGGGTCTATTTCTTGGATGCCGCCTCATATAATATTTCTCATGAATAGTAAGACCTTGACAAAAAAGATTATATTAAATATATTATGATGAAAATCCACAGCAACAGTAGGGTATTTGGACCTCATAAATCTATTTTTCAGACTTCAAAAAATATGGAGATTGCCATGAAATGCAAGACCTTGTGTGGACAGAGAATCTAATTTCGAGTTTTTTATGATAGAAACCGAAAAATAATAAAATTTTTAGAAAGTAAATTAAATGTATCGATCACACCATGTGATATTTTGGATGTACTCCAATATGCGGGCTTTTATGAAAAAGTATGCCTTTGCAGGAAAATAATAAATAAGTTTTACTAAAACGAGGTGAAGTGCTATAGGGAGTCTATTTTTCGGCCTTACCCGTCTGCAATAAGTTTACTTGCCTTATTTATATATACACACACATATATATTGAACTAAAGTAATTTAATTTTAGTTTAATTAAAAGATGTTCTCTTTTCATTTTCAATTATCTAAAAACTGTTATGTAATTATCTAAATACTGCCTTTTCTTTCTTGTTAAATATGGCTTGCTTACTGTAAAGTAAGACTTAATTGACTGACCTGTATTAAACATACGTATAGTATACTCAATGACTTCATCGCAATTAAATTGCATAACAATTATTTATTTCTATTTCAAAATGAAATCAACTAAGTCTGGACTTAGTTGATGTCATTAAGCGAGTTTTGAATGCATTCAATATTTCGTCTAGGCATTATTAATCCATAATATCTATTGAAGTACATCTTCGCCAAAAAAATTCAAAAAGTTTTGGTTAATTGTTTGCGTTAACGCCCATATGATTTGATAATGCACCCCTTAACACAGTAGTGTTTATAGTGATCAAGTAAAAACACTACAGTGAGGTACGGCCCACCATTAAATATCTTACAACACCATACATCTATCTATTTATAAAAAGCCTTTTCTAATGAGACGTACGACAAGCGCTTCGATTCGAACCCTTTTCAACAGCGTTCGCCGCTGACCCAAAACGTGTGCATGTGTCAAAATATTGCAAAAATTGTGAACTAAAGGTTGAACAAAAAAATGTAAGACGCACAGAGAAACTTGGATCGGTTCAAAAGCACTCAAGTCATTCGTGCATAAAGCCGCATAAATTCAGTATACCCCTGCACCATAAAAGGCCTAGGGCATAAAAAGTTTGTATCAACTTTCATCATCATACCAACTATCTTCGGCATTTATACCGGAAAGTTTTCTTAACATAGGGTTTCCTGCTCAAAATTTTATTTTTCCCTCTTTTTTTGATATATGATCAGTCATTAAGGCAACGATATTCCGCAAATGTTAAGTATAAGCAAGCGTAGGGTCAGTAAGGAAGAATTGGGGAGATAGATTCATTATCCCGTGCTGCGACAGGCCAATCGCTCCTAGTTTATGCGGTCCAGTCCAGAAAATCGAAAGGTAAAGCTAATAGGTTTTTTTTATAAATATTCTTCAAACCATAAGTAACTCATTAGTACCTTGGCCAGAGTATGAGCTATAAAATATACTGAAATTTAAGCTCTTTTCAATGAGTTAACAATGATAGGCCAGCTTGTGAATTGAACGACCAAATTGTTGTTGCGACGTGAAGAGGAAGAAGCGATGATTGTTAAGACAATTTACTAAAAAGGGTCTTAAAAACCTAACACTTATTAAATTTAATATGTGCACACTGTACACTGTTATTCTTGGACACATTTTCGGTTAACATCAACAGTCTGAGAAAATAGTTGATTGTAAAAACTATTGCCTTATAGCTACGATATTTTTGGGCTCTTATCTCTTTGTTCGAAATTAATTAAATACTTTATCTTTTCTTAATAATGCTGGCTTCTGTTGTATACAATGTCTGACAACCAATGTATGTATGTATGTAATGTGTGTGCTTCTCAATATTTGTTAATCTCTTGCAAAAAGATTAGATATTTCATTATTTTGTAATAATTTATGTTACCCTTTGTACTATGGTAGGAGAAACATTTGGTTTTTCCCTTCGCAGCACATAAAAGATGAAAGTTTGTTTCGAAGACAACTTCATTGTTTGTTATAAGTAAATTTAAATGAAGCTACAGACACAACATATTTTTTTTTTTAAATCGCATAGGAATAAAGTTAGAAGATATTTCGAATATCTTCTCATTCATACACTCGGGGCATTACAGCCATGCCGCTCTTAATGCAAAAAATACAAGATAAAGTCTGATATATTAGGTTGGGGAAAAAGAAATCCATTATTTTTTCGGTCGATGCTTGCACTGATAGATTTCTCGGAAAGTATCGATCAAACAATTTCAGCTTTATGCTCGTTGGAAAGGTGACATTTCGCAGTAAAAAAAATTCTGTTGCTGTGTTTTGTTTGGTGCATTCAGTTGTGAGTTACAGCGTGTTAAAAATGGAAGTGAACAAAGAGAAAATTCGGTACATTTTACAGTTTTTCTTTGACAAAGGCGAAAATGCAAGCCAGGCGGCTAAAATTGTGAGTGGTGTTTATGGTTCCGATACTGTAACAGCCAATTATGTGCAATTTTGGTTTCGTAGATTCCGTTCAGGTAGGCCGGTCGTCGAAAATGTCGATAAAATCGGAGAAATGATCGAAGTTGACCGGCATGTTAGCAGTCGTAACATCGCCCAGGAGCTAAAAATCGACCATAAAACAGTTTTAAACCATTTACACAAAGCTGGATTCAAAAAGAAGCTCGATGTTTGGGTGCCACACCAATTAACAGAAAAAAACATGATGGATCGAATTTCCATCTGCGAAGCCTTGGCTAAACGGAATGAGATAGACCCATTTCTTAAACGGATGGTGACTGGAGATGAGAAATGGATCACATACGATAACCCTGTGCGAAAACGATCGTGGTCAAAGAGCGGTGAAGCACCTCAAACGGTGGTCAAACTAGGACTAACGGCCAGGAAGGTTTTGCTATGCATTTGGAAGGGGATTATTTATTATGAGTTGCTTCCATATGGCCAAACGCTAAATTCTGATCTCTACTGTCAACAACTGGACCGTTTGAAGATAGCGATTGACCAGAAACGGCCAGAATTGGCCAACAGGGGAGGTGTCGTGTTCCACCAGGGCAACGCTAGGCCACACACATCTACAATGACTCGCCAGAAACTTCGGGAGCTTGGTTGGGAAGTTTTAATGCATCCGCCATACAGTCCGGACTTGGCACCAAGCGATTATCATCTTTTTCTTGCATTGCAAAATTTCTTTAATGATAAAAAATTGTCATCTAGGGAGGATTCTGACTACTAGAGTTTTTTGCAAATAGAGACCAGGACTTCTATGAGAGAGGCATTTTGAACTTACCTTTAAAATGGCAACAAATCATACAACAAAACGGTGCATATTTGACCCAAATCGGACAATCCGAAGCATGTTAAATAAAGTCCTGAAGTTCATATAAAAGTAATGGATTTCTTTTTCCCCAAACTAATATAAAACTGTGCAGTTTAGGTTCAATTTGAATAACAGAATGGGAAGCCCGAGAAAAGGCTTCGGAAATTTTCCAGTTGAATTTCTGTTAAGAAACTTATACCATAACACATAAGCTTTTGAAAAGTATGATCTGGAGTCTTCAAATCTATTACGTACTATGCTTTGATCCTTGGAATGCATTCAAAAACAATATCAAAAGAGAAATTATTGGGTTGGAAATTGTGGAAATGGACCGAAGAGTTGATTTTCTGGAAATATTGATAGCGTTGTACTGCAAGCAATTTGAGTACTGAGAAAATTATTAAAGACAATCCAGGTATGGCTAAGGAAATGTTCAAGGCCATTAAACTAATTATATAGCGTAGCCATCGCAGATTAACATTTACTCGAAATTCAAACTGCAAACGTGTTTTTCGAACTTTTTTCGTAGCGAAGTTTTAACTTTCATTCAATTGGTTTCAAATTTTTACCTCCACTTGCAAATAACATTCTCTAATAAGCTTCGTAGAGTTTGCTAAGGCTTTAGGCGATTTTCAGGCGGTTCCCTTTTCAAAGAAAAAAAAAGAAAGAAAGTAATGAATATCGCCTACCATTTTCGTTACATTTCTGGGTCGTATTTTTAGAATGGTTTTAGTTTGCTAGGTGAAAACTTGTGACATATAGAGTCATGCCAAAGAGAGGCCATCCACTAAAAAGAGTCATCTTTTGCGGACGTGAAACTGTTTTGTGTTTGAGTAAGGATTTTGAAAACAATTTTTTATGCGTCTTAGGATATGCGTTTCTCCAAGCGAAACCTCGCCATTAAATCTTCATTCTTTGTTTATATAGACGTGGAAAGACGGCCCAATCTTTATAGATAATGGACTTGGATAATTAAAACGTCAAAAGAAAGTAGCACAAGTAATTTTTATTGAAAAATTGAAAGAAAACGTTTCTTTTCTTAAAACGGACACTTCCCTCAATAATGTCACGCAATGACCATTGATGGATGCATTTAATTTTTAAGCAGTAGTACTACCTGCAAACGCAGTATGTGTCCAGCGACATCTGTATATCATCCTTGTACCAAGTACATTAAAACAACCGTAACTAGTAGGCTATTGGTTAGAGTGTTATGAAATGTCGATATATTTCCTTTGAGAGATTGAGTCTATCTAAAAATCATATGAGTGCGTCAATAGCAGCGACGACATCTACATTCTTTCTTTCTTCTTTATGATCTCATCTGCGCTTATGCATTTGACGATTTCAATAGCCTTATATGCGCACACATTTGACTGTAACTGGCATCTGGATGAGATTAGTTTCTTCATCGAGAACATGTTAGGGTATATAGAGGTTATTATTAAGCAAAGTCGGAAATTCAACCTGCTATAGAATAATAAAACGGATTGTACAAGTGCATGTCATGATGACTTTTTTATAGGCATAGACTTTTTAATTATTTTGTAAGATGTGTTAAAGAGACGTAAAGTTTAGAGGTTAATAAATATTTTATTCAATTTCGTTTCATTGCTTTTAAAATTCATAAATTTTTTTTTATAAAATAATTTGAACCTTAATGTTAGCACACGTGAAGAAATTTCTAATTTAATTTCTTTGAAACTTTTCCCATTCTTTAGCTAAGGACACTCAAACGAACATATGAAACGTTTAGTAAAATTCTTTTGATAAATAAATTAAATTTCTTTCCAAAAAAATGTTTAAAATAAATTTACAAATGATTTTCTTCGATTAAACAAGAATTGCTTCTCTTGCTAAAACTACGAACAATTATATCCTTGTGTCTAGGCCAGATTATATCGGGCTGGCGCGATAATAGGTCAGCTCCCTTATATCAATCAATTCGAAATCATTTCCTGAACCCAACGTTTTGCATTACTGCGTTCATGCAGTTTATGTTCAAGGTACTGATCGCGACTTTGGAAGTTGACATGTTTTGGCATCTGTTGTAGAAAAATTTCCGATATGTAATATATATATTTCGGAGAAAATTCTGAAAAGTAATAAAAAACAGCGAAACTTGCATTTCATGCGACTTTTTTGTTGCATTGCTTCTTATAGAGTCCTGTTTGCAGACAGTAGACCTTCGTATGGTAACAAGTTCTTATTATCTGTATTTTATCAGGAAAGTTTGAATTTGACATAGAAATATTGATTGTGATATACGTCTGTTCCATCTGTATCTGGGTTATATGAAACTTGAATTACATAGGTTTATTTTTGGAAACATCTCCCTATGAGCGTTATCATGAGAAAGATGGTTTTACATGTAAGATCTAGTTTTTAAAATGTTATGAAGAATATTGGTCCACAATAGTAATAGATGAATATATTAAATGTAGAAAACTTAGGCCCCGTAGATCCGGTTCTTGGAGAGAAGAAAGTCTAATTTTCAGTACGGACGGACGCTATTGAAAGTGGGCCGAATCGGACCACTTGTCATGTAATACTTCATCTTGAAAAGTCATATCAATAATTGCATTAAGCGAACTGGTATAGGGTATTTAATATTGCGCCCTATCCTATTATAATATTTTTAATTGTTTTATATATAAAAGCCGTCTATACTTGGTTTATTTTAAAATTTAAAAATAAACTAGAAATGTAATAATAAAAATTTGTTAACTTGAGACCACTTGTAAAATTAATGGCTCATGTGTTATTGAATCCACATTTCCAGTATTTACAAGTGAAATGACAAAATGAATATACCCCCTTGATGGGATGGTGATAAAACTTTCTATGCTAGTGCTGCTTGAAGTTTCTTTCTCTTTCTCTCTCTCGCTCCTTCTTTCTTTTTAGTTTTCATTAGAAATACTTGTAATGCTGTCTTTACTATAAGCGGTGGTGGTGGCGGTTCTGCAACTAATTCGAAACAGGTGGTGTACATAAAATTTAATGATCATCTCGTTTAGATTTATTATAATGGCATATAGTATATTTCTTCTAACTATTAGTAGGCAGCGATGATTATCATTGTTGTTGTTACTCTCTGTGTACAAAACAAATTATGTAAATTTGTTGTATGTATGAACTAGATTTTCAAGTATTTTAGTTATTTGATTTTTTTTTTTTTTTTTTTTTTTTTTTTTTTTTTCGAAAATCATACAGCATGAATTGGTCATCTACTAAAATACAGCGTTTTATTTTTTTACTTTATGTTCATGAGATGCTGCGGAAAGAATAACCGGTTTTCGTTTTATAGAATAAAGTGTTTTATTTGTTGTTTTGTTTTCTTTTATTTTTCTTTTATATCTCTCTCTTAACCAGTTTTTTCTAATGGCTTAAGGTGTAGAAAATTGCTGTGTTGTGTTGCTTAAGTTTTAAAACATATTATTAAATATTTTTTATTGTTTGTGTTTACTTTTTGATTTTTATATTAATAAAAATTAAAAAAGGAAAAAAACCGGTATTTTAGTTTTAATTTTCTTTGCTTGAAATTAACATAACATCAATACATAATAGTAATATTAATAAAATTAATATAAAGATTAAACAGAAAAAAAAAAAGTGGAAAAATAAACAAAATATGAAAACACAAACTGCGATGACTGACTGACTATCTTTTACATATTAACATTTGTTTTTTCTCTTTTATGAAAAACCAAACAAGACACGAGTGAATTTCGTGTGCTTAATTTTTTTTTTTTTTTTTTTAATAATGTATGTAAATGTGTTTGTTAGTTTTCAAAAATATATTTTTCGTTTTGTTTTATCAGCAATTCTTCTAATCCAACCGTGCAATCGTACAACAGCAGGTAAATTTTTCTGACTGACTGACTGGTTTCGACAATAAAGAACTTAGCTGGAAAGATATTTTCGACACTATTTTCGTATAAACATATATAAGTATATACTTTCACACATTGTCATGCATATATCAGTATTTTTAACTCGTTTCTTAACGAAGATTGAGGTTAATCGTGCTAAGGATAACTTTGAACAAAAGAATAATTTCATTAATAAATCATTAAGTAAAAGTAACCATTCGTAATTAAAAGTAAAAAAAAAAAAAAAAACAAATGACAATATTATTCTATTAAGCTTGGCATTTTCAAAAAACCAGAAATGATAATAACTCAGTATAAAGATTTAGAAGAATTAATATTTTATATTTGAATGTGTCCAAAAAGTAAGACCAATTTTCAATTACTTCTTTTTTAAATCTATCTCGTTAAAGTAATCCTCAAACTCAAATAATATTCCTTGCTAACAGCTTGGAAGATTCGGCTGAAGCAAGTCATAGCACGCAACACCACGATTAACGAAGAAAATTATTATTAACATCAGCTCGATTTTCACGGTTTTTTTCGGCCTTGGCTTATCTATTGCCCGATATTCACTTGGATCGTATGCGTAAATCCATTTTCTATCTTCCATAATAATGCTTTTCATGGCATCCTAGTAGTTAGAAATCATTGACACTAATGACGTCCATTATGTCCACTTTGACAAAAAAGGGTCTCCCATCGTGCTGCCGATTTAGAAAAGAAATATACTCTATGTTCGTCAAAAACTTTGGAGAATACTAGACTAATGAAAATCCGTCAATATCACGGACAAATTTTGCAAACCATCACAACCGCAAAAACGACGATAGAAAGCTGAAATTTGCCGCAAACATTTCTTGATCGGTGAAGAATACGAAAATAAAAAATGGGCATACTCTGTTGGCAGACAAACCCGCAATGCAGAGGAAGCTGAAACAATGTCCAAAAATATCGACGATTTTTTCAAGTTTTCCTCTGTAATTTTCGATCGATTGACGGGTTTGCGCCGCAAACCCAATGTAAAATATTGACAAATTACTTATGAGTTTTTCGTTTATTAATAAAAATTTTTATGATTCTTGCAAATCATACTCAATCCTTAATTGAAAATATTTTTTCTAAAAAAAAAGATTTTTTCACGTAATGTGAAGAGATGGAAAGAGCTTTTAAGTTATTCCAGGTTCGAATAATTTAAAAACCATGGATCTGGTTTTACTTAAAATTGTTTGTAGAGTTTTGCTAATTTCATTAACCATCTCAGGTGAATAGTTCTATGTTCGAAGGACATGCTTAAATTAATTGGGATAAAATGATTCTGATTGGTATAATAAAAGTTAGGCCTATCTTTAGCCCTTTGTCGCAGATATCTGCTCAAACTTAAGATATTCTGAACAACCAAAGATGTTGGCAAGCATGTCGAAAATTTAGCGGATGTTATAGAAACGTTCAACTAATTGCCTGCACGCATATGCTCTTCTCTTCTTATTTCAAATATTTTTCTAATATATATTTTTTTGTAATGGAGATGAAAAAGTTGAATGTAGATTCCGTCATGGTTAAAACAAAACAGAAGAAAAAACAAACGGAGGAACCTTCGTCTGTATCAGACGATGGGTAATGTGGTTATTAAAGTTGCTTAGCATTCTTAATTTGTTAAAGCGCATCTGCAGTTGAACGCTTCTTGCCTTCTCCGAAAGAAAAAAATCCCTAGTCGAGATGAGAAATTTGTTTGTATCTCGCGTAAGAAAAACGTGACAACCTCCGGAACAAAAAAAAAAGATTACATCTTGGAAGATGATCATCAGATTACCTTTTGAAAGATGAGCACCCCAGGCAAAAACGACCTCTCCCAGAAATCCTCTCTTGACGCTTGGTTTTGAAGAACTTTTTACAATTTGGATTTTTGCGTACATTCTGTACTATCTTCAATTCCAAACACCAACATGAGTGTTTTATTGCCATCATGGACCAACGGCTCAGACTGCATTCTTCGAGAATTGCTACCAAAACTTCAACTTATATCACTCCGCAATTGTGATCAATATCGAAATATAAAAAATAGCTTTGTGAATATCAATTTGATCTCATTTAAGAGATGAAGGCGGATCGAAATATACACTTAAGATAGAAATAAATAAGCATATGGCAGAGTTGTAAATAAATAGATTAAAAAAATGTTATTCTACCTGCTTTTCTCTACCTTTCCCTTAAGCAAAAAAAAAAAAAAAAAACACTAAAAAGGAAAAAGTGAAAAAAATTAAATGAGTTGACTGATAAAGTTCTGTCCGACTTCTGAATGCTTTCAAAACTTTAAAACCCGTTCCCAACCCAATTCCATTGAAGAGATGAAGCCCAATCGAAAAATGCGCTTTCGGTAAAATAAAAAAAAATTAATGTGTCGGAAGGGAGATACCGCGCAAGCCTAATATATTATTCGGGTGTGACCTTATCTTTATTTTAACCCTTAATATAGTATTTCAAGAGTATTATATACGCACGTAAATGGGAACAAATTCACACACGTGATCTGGCACCATACTTAATGGGTTAATTTGAAATATGGTAACAATAGCAGAAGTAAAAACAAAAAATATAATAGTCAGTCGAATGACGCCATTGGTCCATTAAGGGTTAAGAAAGAAAAACGAAAAAAATCAAATTTCGATATATTTATAGCATCACAGGTAATACGTTAAAGGTACATAAAAATTTTTATACTTACATCTATTGCACTTTGTACGTGATTTCTCTACTTCTGAAAACATAGGTGTTCTATGTTGACGTTCATCAAGAATCTATGAGCAAAAACCTCCAAAAATTCCTTAATTTTTGCGAACGGGAGAATATTTGCTATAGAAAATCCTATAGATCATCAGTTCTAGATCAATTTAGAATATATGTACTTTATAGAGACTTTGAAGCTTTTTATCCGCCAACACCGAAAGATATCAAAAATTTTGCAACGTCCAGAAGGAAGCTTCATAGACCCCCTAAATTACATATATTATTGATAAGAATCCAATTCTAAACCGGTATAAGCCCGTCCGTTTGCCTGAGTAATGTCGGAAACAATGTCCTGGTCGTAGGAACGAAGCTATTTGCCCCATATTTGGCAGAAAGATTGCAAGTTCTTGGTACTGAAAATGAGACAAATCGGCCAAAATAACATGATCACAGTATTAAATAATCTGAAATCACTTTTGTTTTCAAAAATAAAAAAAATTGGTTTCTTGATAGTTCCTTTTCAATTACATCAAATGTAGCGATAAAAATTTGTGCTTTAAATTCTATAGGCGGTCCTGCAGGTAGGCTACACACCATTGATTAGTATCACATCTCAATCGTTCTAGACTGGTTTGTCAGTCCGTCTGTCCGTCTCTCTATTAATTGCTGCGTTACATTTACTGGTCGCAGAAATGGAGGTATCTGCTTCAGATACTCGATATAAATTTCCTCTTTTATTCTAAAAAAATACAGAAAATAGGCCACGCCCACACAGCATTATAGGGCATGAAAATTTACTTTTACCTTTTTTTGAGTCTTTTTTTTTTAGAGCAATGTAGATAGGTATAAAAGGTGACGAAAAAAATTTCTCTCATTTGTTAAGCGTTTCAAATGTCTTGACAAAATGAACATAACCTTAATCTTCGGTGGTGGATACAAAAATTACTCTTTTTTCATTGGTTCTGTGCAAAATTTAAATGGAAACGTCTAACTACATCTTTACCACGCGATCTGAAAACTCTTGATTATGTTTTCTTAGCGATTAAATATTCTTAATATATTGTAAGGGATGAGACCGAAATAAGAGAGCGAGAGGAGAGGATTAGGCAAGACAAATTACATATAAAGCAGTTGAAGTTTCGATGATTAAGCGGAAATGAAAATTTTAATAAATGCAAAAGCTTTCAGGCGCACAAATTTACAAAACCGCATAATATCATAATTATGATTGCATTTACAGGTATTTATGATAGATAGTTAATTGCAAATACTTACAACATTCGCTGATAACTTATTTAAAGTGTTTAATTGAAAGTGAAAATTAAATTTATGTTAATATTGAATTAAGTGAGGTTGATTTTCATTATAATTACAAACGAGTAAGAACACTATAGTGGGTTATGGCTCACCCATTAAATACCCTACACAATATTATCGTTCTTCAAACAATGATTTTTCAAAATGATTTCACATAAGAGAAATGATCGAAAAAGTGGTCCGATCCGAAGTAGAGCGAGTGTAGCATATTAGTGTACCAAAATTCCTCAAAATATTTCAACAAGTTGCGAGACATAGGTTGAACACAAGGCCGCAACACGGACAAACAAGCTTATATCGGTTGAGAAAGTGATTACAAATCAATCGTTATAGTAGGAGGAAAGAAAAGAATCTTAAGTTCTTGTGGTTGATGCCCCACCGACAGGTCGTCTTTGGTAATTATATAAGCTGTTTTCTTTGCCGTTCTTACGCTTGCTTGGAGTTTTGATAATTTTTGGCCCGATATAGCAGACCTCCTCCGAACTACGGTTAATAATCTAAAGCATCAATTGAAAATCAACGCTTGAATAACCAAAGATTTGACATAAACTAAATACAATTCTCTTATTTTTTATTTGTCATTTGCTTTTAATATAACAATAACTAAAGGATGCTTCTGAATAATTTAATTAAATAAATTGATTTTTTTTGGGGGGGGAGATTAGATGTAATTGACCCAAAAACATTGCTTAGAAAAGAAAATTGACAAAAAAAAAAAGAAATTTTTTTTTAATTAAGTTTTTGTATTGTCATTGCATTAGACATTGTTTAAAAGTAATCATTATATACATAGCAAAAAAAAAAAAAGAAAAAAAAAACAAAGAAGGAAAAAATAGTTCAATAATAAATATTTATTTTTATATTATATTTGATATTTTTGTTATTGTTGTTATTGTTATTTTATTTTTTCTGTTTGCCATTTGAATTAATTGCACATATTTCCTTTTACGTTAATCGAAAAATCCGCAAAAGAAAAAAGTAATATATTTATCATTTATATATAATGCACACTCTCGCATAATATCCACAAACACGTACATGTGGAAATTACAACGCCCTAGCTGTAATGGATAAAGTTTCATCCCACATGTCGTTGTTGCATGAAAAATAATAAATTTATGCTTTATAAC
This sequence comes from Glossina fuscipes, assembly GCF_014805625.2. NCBI lineage: Eukaryota > Metazoa > Arthropoda > Insecta > Diptera > Glossinidae > Glossina > Glossina fuscipes. The sequence continues at coordinate 23,187,593 of NW_023998416.1, forward strand.
ATTGCGCGTTGTGTTGCTTATGGCGGCGGCGGCTGTCGCGGCAGTGGCGGCAATGGCAGCGACAGCGGTATACGCAATTAGTTATTGCATATTGAATAACATAAAAATCAAATTTGGTGCAATAAAACTGTTTCTAACGAGCACTTTGTTGAGCTTAAAACTTAAATTGCAAAAAGCAAAAAAAAAAAATAAATAAAAAAAAAATAAAAAAAACCAACAACAACAAAAAAAAAAGATACTAATAATAAAGTGAAAAAGTCAATTCATTGCCGATATGAAAAATGCAAGCAATATGAGGAGAGACTTGTTAAAGTTGCTCGCTCGTGTGCAGAGGAAAACATAAAATATAATTTATTATTGGCCGACGATGTTGGTTGTTCGTTCGGTTTGTGCTGATGGTGTTGATGTTTATGATGGTGATGTGATGATGGTGGATTCATAAACTTCTCGTAACGCGCATACATTTCCACACTAATATATCTTAGTTATGGGAAACCATAAACATGTGCATGTTCGGCATGCATGAAAAATAAAATTTGTGCATTTTTTTATTTTATATATCTTCACGTCTATATATATATATATATATAAATAAAGAAAATGAAATGAAATAAAATCAAAAAGAACATCGTATAAGTTTTAACTTGAGCTCTTAATATTGACTGTCAAATCGTAATAGCGACTGAAGTTTAAACTTTTTTAGGATTTGAAATAAATTTAATATTATTAAAAATAAATGAAAACTTTTATACGATTTAAATAAATTTCAAATAATGTTAATACGAGAAAATAGTAAAAAAAAAAAAACCAAAATACATTAATGAAATCAAGAACAAATCTTTTTTGGAAGAAGAGGCAAACTCACTCCTCATCCACTACGTATTATTCATAATTGGAACTATCGTGTGAGCGAATATGACGTTTTTTTTTTTATGAATATTCAGTGGCAACAGATTTCCGGATACGACTTCAGGCGGTCGCGAATTATAGACGAAAAGAACGTTGGTTTTTTTTCGAGATTGTCTCAGTTTCTAATTTGCGTTGGGCCTTTATGTGGACAAACCACAATCATTTTTTCTAACATTGCATTCTTAACCGAGGAAGTTTTTTGGTATAATTTTAGCTCTCTATTTTCATTTTTGTGACTTGACTAATGTCATAAATATTATGGGCCAGAATGACGACCCATGATTTTAGGAGTAGGTATATGCAAAACATTTGTAATTTTGGTATTAAAGCCCGGCGAAATAAACATTAGTTCGGGTGCCATAAAAAAAGGCATTCCGAATATCGAAATGTTCCTTAATAGATCGAGCGACTTTTCTGCTTTTGCCTCCTCACATAGGTAAACATGAAATTTTATTTAACCATAATAAGCAGTGCAAACATTCGAAAATATGCGCCGGCTGATCAACCCTTGTAAATATCGTATACAAAGCAAATTGCTTTTACACATACATTTAAAAACTATTACACCAGTGAGAGCACTATAGATGCCAAAAATGGTTTAAAAGCTTAATGTTTTGTATAGAAAATCATCTCTGATGAGAAATGAAAATTTTTTTTATCTGATCTGATACCATAGTCTTACATAGCATCGGTACTCGTTGAAGCTGGTGATTGTCCAAATTCATATTTGTACTAACAGTTTGCAAAAAAATTTTAAACAAAAATTTCAAAAATTATCAACGCGTTTGTGAACTCAATATGTAATGACGGTGAGCAAACTTTTGGGCCGCCTTACCCGATTTTTACGCTTATTAAGCATATTTCAATAAAAAGGAACAAGGCAGTAACTTTAAGCCTCTGTGGTTGGATCCCACTTTAACAGCATTAGACAAATATAGCTGGTCAGGGCCCATCGCTAAATATTCTACACCACCCTACAGTTGCTGCCCAAATAATCATTTATCAAAATAAGGCGTTCTATCTGGAGTGATGGGAGAAATGTTCCGATCCGAACCATTTCCAATAGATGTCGTCCTTGGGTCAAAACACGTCAGTGTACCGGTTTTCTTTAAAAAATTTGCGACCGGTGACCACAAGAAAGCAAAACGGACAAAAGGACAAGCAAGCTTAAAATCGGACAAGACAGACTAGAAAGAGTCACTTTCTCAATCGATCGCTGTAATGAAAAGTAAATTTGTCTCAAGTCTTTCTAGGTGCCGCATACATTCGCACATATTTAACATACCCTTGTACCACAAGTAGTGTAAGGCATCAAGAGGTTTTGTTTTAAAGAAATTTTTTAGAAGACAGAGCACAGCTCAATAGCATAGTGATATTCGAGGAAATTACTAAACATATGTTTACATAATAAAGAACAAGCAAACATTTGTGAAAAAGGTTACAAAATGGCTAACACCTTTCGAATCGCTATTCTATAAGGGAGATTAGAAATCAGAGGGTCAGATATTAGTTTGTAATTTTGCAGCAAAGGCAGTCTCCGAAGCCTTTTCGGCAAAAGACGGGAATTGTTAGGACAAATTTCTTCCTCCCATACTCGTGAAAGTTCAAAGCATCTACTTATAGGAACCTTGTTTTTCCCCAATTTTTGGATTGTAAAAAAAAAATTAATTTTTTTTTTTTTTTTTTTATGGTGTAGGCCGCTGGATTGGAATCTGATAGCGTTGAAAAGTATACAAGTAAGAAGGGGGTTTGTGTTTCGAATTTCATCGGACAGGCGCTATTGACGTTGAATAAAGACATTATTGTGCATTCGCGATACATATTTCTATTCGGCTCTTTTGACTTGTGTATAATAATACAAATAATTGTTTTACTACAACCCTCTTTAGCGATTTTATTACTTTAAATTAACTTTTGGAAAACGAATTGAAGAACATTTCATTAATTATTTCTTACAAATGAAGTTCGCCCCTTTTTTGTTTTTTTGTAAAGAAAAAGGGAAATAAATGTTAAAGAATCATAATAAAGGCCCTTGAAAGTAGAGTCTTTTTACCCTGTTTCTGTCTTTTTTTCTTAAATCAATTTAAGACACTTGAAATACCAGTCCGTCGTCCTCCCCCATCATATGGCTACATATACAAGCAGCATTTAATTTAAGAACTAAAAGAATATTTTTCTTTCATCTATACTTAAAACAGCGGTAACTCGAACAATCGAGTGTTCCGCTGTTGTTGGGAAAAGTTTCCAACACATTTAATTTTACTATATATACAACTGTATGTATTGTTTCACAAATGTGTTGTATTTCTCGAAGGCTTATCATCAATTTTACGTAGTACATGTACAATGTGTAAGGAAACAACGGACGAACAAAAAAGAATATTTAATTTGCTTACTTATGTTTTGTGCTGGCTTGGTCTGGCCATTGTTGTTGATTAACTCAGTAAACTTCTTTTAACAGAGAAAAAAAAAAAAAAACCAAAAAACTCTGTATACTGGCTTAAGCCGAATATTTAATAATCTAAACATAATCATGTAGGAAAATATAATAAAAAAAATTACTTATGAATAAGGATACTATCTATTAAGCGATCCACTAAAAAGTTTGCAATTAATATAAAAAAGCAATTATTTTTATAATTATCTTTATTATTGAAACGAGTAATTCGTCAAGGTCGGAAATACGTTAGGTAGTAGTAGCAAAAAATTGTGGGCCAAGGGAGAGCGTAGATATCGCAGGATGTAGAAAAGCCCAGAGCAGCCCGCTCGGTAAGAAAGTTTCTATTGTCCGTCCATACTGTGTAAAGGGTGTGTTACGTGTAACAGTCTGCAGAATATTTCGTAGATAGAAAATTAAACCCACATTTATTGCCGAACCTGGCTAGCTTCACAATGACGTGTGAATATATCCGTTGCGCCCGCCGACCAGGGAATTTTATTTCTTTACTATTACCGTTACGCAAAACTATGATATTTTGACAATCGATTATAGTATTGCTTCAAAAACAGACCTGAGGCACTACTTGATCATTGAAATTCGTTATTTTTTTGTTTTACATTTTGTAAAGAAACCAAATTTCCCTTTGCCGTTACACAACATAAACATATATATATATACTTCACATTCCTATATTTAGACTATTTTCCTTATGAACTCATCGTTATGTTTAATATCTCTTAAAGTCCTTACCAAGTACAAGTACATTAAGGACTGCAATGTCATGGGCGAAATGTACTTCTGCAATTTCATTTAAAGTACGTCAAAGTTAACATACTCCCCGATGCGGCGTATACAAAGAAATCATCTTAACCTTGAATTTGTTTCAATAAAAAGCAACCATAAAAGCATTTATGCTAAAGAAAACGTACCGAAAAATTATATAAACGTTTACTGAATTTATTTTGTTCTACGCCTCAAGAGCTTCGCTTTATGGTTTGCAACATAAAATTTACCATTTTTAAATATCTTCTGAAACAGACACAACCACTGCCTGCTGTTTTATGCGTTTTACTCCGCTTGATTTCGTTAAGCAATCAGCTCTAATGAATTTTCGTTATTTATCGTAAGTGCGTTATGATATTCAGGTCTCTTCCTCTTTTCAAAGAAATTACGCTCCGTAAAAATGCCTTTCTAGCTAATCTTGAAATCTTGTAAAAGTAAAGATTTTCAAGCAAAGGAAATTTCCTCTCCTCAGCATTTTATTCAATATCATTGTGGTGAGCCTTACTCTCAGCCAGTTAGCAACAATGACAAGGTAAGAATCTTTTTATTTTACTCCTTTTATGGATTACCTTGATAATATATGTTTATAGAAAATTTAGAAAAAATATATAATCTTAAGGATTTCAAAACATTTTTAGTTGTTTGCCCGTATATCCAGTCGCGATATTGGTGGATGAAGCTATAGAGTGGTTTCGTGATTGTTTCAAAAACTTCTTGAACAGCATTAGGAAATGATGTATATATATGTAGTACACAAACAACAAAGGAAATGATGTATAGTAGTCAATGTCACCTGACATTTGGTTCGTTTCATTCGCTTTTCAAGATGCCCATGAAATAATAATTAAAGATTTCACCACATTTTTCCCTAATAAAAGTTATTTTAAAGTTCTCGATAAAAATGGTTGTGATCGGCTGGACTATCTGCGCACAATAAATGAAAATGTCTTTCGAAATCATAAAAGGAATTTAGTTAAGCTTCTCACCTTCTCTTTCGTACGCCGGTGATAAGAGAAATAATTTCACATTTATCGCTAAAACGGGACCAGATTTGTTCGGCCGTCTAAAATACGAAGAAATAAGCTTCAGTGATCGCAGGAAGTATGTACAGCCTTGAAAATTATATAGCATTTCGATCCATTCAGCTGTATCTTTACGCTCTATTCTTTGTGCTTTTAAAGCATTCACTGCACTTAAGATAAAATAAAAAGTTGTGATGAGATATTTCCATATATTCCTACAAAACCACATACCAAACCGCAATCCAGAATTGCCAAAGGCCGAAGTTTAGAAAGTTTTAATCTCGGGTGCAAACACTTACTAAAGCCATTAGAACCTTTAGAATAAAAGTCGTCACCAGCACAGTTCCCAAAGAAGATGCCCTACAAATGAAGTGAGTAGATGAGAAGGTAAGAACCGTGACAGCCAACACTGTATTCGCGGATTCAAATCTTATCTATGGTAGAGTTTTCTTTGGGCTGTAGTAAGTAGTCAGTCGGTAAAGATGTAACACTTGTTGGGGGCACATTCACTAGGCTGCGCATACCGTCCCCTATTTCTTCTGCTCTTCTTTCTAACAGTCCGTGCTACACTAATAGGGGACGTCCTTCGTGTGATTGGTCATATCAAAAACTAAAAGAAGAGAATCTTAATAGATAAAATTTTATGCGGATAATGTCTGAAAATATAAGCATCCTATACTTTAGCATTGACTACAAGAAAATAACGGTATTATTTGTAAACCACGCCTAGGAGGAAAAGTTATCAAAATCTAAAGGGCTGCGATAGTAATTGATGCACAAACCCTTTTCATTCAATAACTAAGTGAAATCAAGCGCAGGCAGAAGCAAAAATATAAAATTAATTTGTTTACCAAAAAGTACACTTTCATTGCATTCATCAAATAAGAGGCAAGAAAAAGGGAAGTAGAACGAAAACTCTAGAATACTCTTAAGTGCTTACTGAAGTAAGAATTTTCTTCACGTTTATGTTCATTTTCTGTCATTTATCACAATATTTTTATTGCAAGCATCTGAAGTCGAATACTATTGACTTCAAAAGAATTCATTTTATTTATTTGCTTAAAAACATTAAACAAATGACAAACTTTACGCATCATATAAGCTTGAGAAAAAAATGCATCACGCTCTAAATGCTACTTTCTCTTTGCCTACCTCCTTAAAAAAGGTTTGTAAAAAGTAATACAAAAATTGTGAAAGAAATCGCTTTTTATATTATTTTGCAAAGTTGCAAAAACAAAAAAAAATTATATGTGGAAAATTGTAATACACACAAAATAAGTAAGAAGTCTACAATGAGCCCGGGCCTACCGTTAAATACCATAAATAGCCCTATAGTTGTTCATTCAAAAACTTTTATGGAAGATGGTTTGATCCGATCCACCTTTTCAATAG
>NW_023998416.1:23194148-23286034 GCF_014805625.2 Glossina fuscipes
AAAAGGCTACAGTGAGCCTGGACCTACCCTACGCCACCCTATAGTTGCCCATTCAAAAACTTTTCGAAATAGGATTTTATATGGGAGGTGGTTCGATCCGATCCAACTTTTTTAATAGTGTTCGTCTTTAGGCTAAAACACATCAAATTTCATTCAGTTTAAACAAAAGCAAACACGGCGGACAGACAAGTTTATATTCTGAATCAATTGGTATTTCTGAGTCCTTCATCTTGGCATTTTCGCTGCTTTTGGATCTTTCCCATCGCAAGCAAACGTCTGGAAACCGTTGATTCATGTTGATGGTTCGTAAGTGCTTTAAGACCTTGAGCTGAATTCTCATTCAATAACTCTTGCAATTCATTCTCTTCGAAATTTTTTGGTTCCCCAGGAAGTTCTTTATCATTGACATCAAAATCACCGCGTTTAAACCGTTGAAACCAAAACCGACAATTTCGATGTGATGGAACGGCGTCATCATAGGCTTCTTCAAATGCTTCATGGGCTTCAGCAACAGATTGGTTCAAATCGAACAACAAAAGTAAAGAATATCGAAAATGAAATTTTGAGCGTTCCATGCTTACCCTCTGTCTCAACAATATTCAATTGAAAATTGTTATTTTAGGCAGAATCATCGAATTTAACGGTTATGTACGCTGGTATTTCCCATTTCTTAATAACTTTTACATGTTGAAGTCGCCTATTAAAATTAAGGCAACCAGCTAATACGTCCTTATACCACAAGTAGTGTAAGTAATAAAGAACAAAAAAACAAATAAAATTATGTTCAGCCGCGAACGAGTCTTCTCTATACCCGTCACCGTGGTCTGTCGTATATCGTTGTGACGTCCGCGATATTTGATTTAGAATTAACGCATTTAGCTTCTCGTACCCTATTATCCAAGACCTTATGTTTGATAAGCAATTTATTATACTGCTAAGAAAAAGCCAATCACTCACTTTGTGCAGTCCGTCATATTTATTTTAGAATTAACACATTTTTAGACAGATAATATAATATATATCCCTACATAAGGAAAATGATCGTCAACATTATAGCTTGTTTATCCAATGAGTAATAAGCAGAAAACATCAAAACAGTGAGTAAAATCACTTTATAACTTTGTCTAGGCGTGGCCGACTTTTCCCATTCTTGTACAGTTGGTGCAGGGTAACCCATGTAAATGCAAATTTTTATCGTTGTACGTGTTGTAATTTTAAGTATTATTTCGGAAAACAAAGGTGGTTTCAGATTATATTGCGCTATAGACGTGTCTTTTGATTGATTGGTCTCCTTTTCAACACCATCCTGCCGTACAAGAGCATTAAATATTTTTGCTGAATTAGAAGCCGATAGCTTGAGGAGACTATTTACCACAAACGGACGGGCAGACGGACATGTTTAAATCAGGTTAGAAATCGATCGTAAATAAATATATTCTTTGCGAAGACTTGGTAGCTTGCTTTTGTAAACGGTTTGGCAAAATGAATCATACCTTGGTGATGGGCATAAACATTAATAATAAATATTATTTTCCTTTTTGTCAGAAAATTTATTAGTTTCTGCATTAGTTGTTGTTTTCGTTTGTTTGTTGTATGTTTTGTTTATCGTTCCTCTTTGTTCATGAAAATAATAATAAAAAGAAAAATTTGTGTTTTTATTTGCAGTCACATTATTTGCAGTACCAAGTATATTACAAGCCAGATAGGTAGATATAGGCTGTGTATTGATGGATATTTAGGTTTTTATTGCCTCTTTTATAGTTTTACACAACTACGAAAATTTAATTCTTTGTTTACACTAAAGAATCAGTTACACGTAGAAATTAGGAAGACTTTCTTTGTTTCCGATCGATCGCACAATAGACTTGTTTGTGTATCGTTGTCTCTCGCTTCATGTAAAAATATCAATACATGCAAAATTGTCCATTGTTGCTGCTGCTTACTCACATCTTGGATTGGGAAATAAAAACTTGAAAATAAACAAATTTTTATATTGACTCCCTTAGGTTTATTGTGCGTGATATTGTGCCTTATTTTTTATTATTTCATTTACAATAGATATATTTATCGGAACGCTTAATAGAACTAACGTAAGAGTAAGTAAGTAAGAGTTGTTTTACTACATTATTAAATGATATATGATTTACAATAGCAACTGTTCGATTTTTTAATGAGAAAATTCTAATTTATATATCACCAAGTGTGTGTGTGTGTGTGTGTGCAATATAAACTATTAGATATTTAGTCTTTGTACCCTACACCACCTGTGATACATGTGTATATTATGCTTAAGCAGATATGTGCAGCACCTAGAAGAACTTGAGATGGATTCATCTTTCGATTCAAAAGCTAAGCTTTCTTGACGACCACAAATTGAACAGCGCAAATATAGATATCTATTTTTGAGGTCAATAGGAGGAGAATTCATAACTTTCTCCTGAATGTGGCTCGTTTCGAATATACAATTTCTCTCCCAATAATTGCTTTTTCTGTCTCCTTCGGTCTGGGGCCAGTTTAAAGTAATCTATCAGATCAACAGTAGAGGTAGTCGGGAACAGAGGGCATTTTCTTGCCATTGTGGGGAAGTGCTACTCTCGAGCCAAATATTAAAGTCTATAAACAGGCATTAACCATTTAAAAAGAAAGCAAACACTGGGCCCTTTATTGCGTAGACGATATCTTCCCAGAATGTCGTCTTCCTAGATCAAATATTCACAGAAAGCAGGATAGTGGTCACGCCAAGTATTCACTGTCATATTATAAGCAGGACGATTGGACTCTCACAATTGCAATAGTAGAAGTTCAGGTTTTTCCTTGAACGAACTAATCAGATTGGTTAGATCCAGTTGAGAGAAAAGGTATGGCTCTTTTCAACCACAGAGTTTGAATGTTGAATCGCTTTCTCGGTTTTGTGAAAGCTCATCTCTGTTTCCATTTTCACTCGCTGCCATCTTTTCCTGTACCTTTTTCCCGACTGTCACATACAAGATTCATTGCATATATTAAATTAGGGTGTTACGTACAATTCTTTGTTCTTGCGCTGAGTTCTGGTATATTTGTCAGACAGATAAAACAATGTGAGCTGTTAGTTTCCTGTAAAGCATATAAAGTGATTCTTCTTACCGGACTGTCTCTAGTATAATACCATCAAAGAGCCCCTTTCATATCCTGATCTTTAACCTTACACTCGAAATAAACCTTGTAGCATTTTATTGCAAGGGAGTTAGGTTTTGTTCTTATGATTTTATTGTGAACTCTTCACAGGAACTCTTCATGGAAAAGATTTGCACTGTTTCCACAGTTGCGAGATATTTCTTTTACTTATTTAAAACAACAACGCAGATCTTCACTGTCCTACAACAATTCAGAATTCTTAATAGTGAGAGATAACAATGGGCGATTCTAAGATTTCGAAATCCTTGAACCGAAGATCATGTATAAAAATTCTTTAAGTGTAGTTGGACTGTTTTTCGGCAGTTAAATCTTATGCTACATAATATGCAATGTTTCCAAACACTTTGCTGAAAAAGAGATAGGTATCTCACAAGAAAATGCTACCTGTTAGGCAAAAACTGCATTCAATTTCAGATTCGAATTTGGCATCACTCCTGATAAGTAGCAATATATTTTTTATGGCAACAATGCCGGGGATCAATTTCTTTAATCAGCCATAAAAGAAAAATGCATCTACTCATGTTTGTCCGTCCGTCCGTCCGACCGTCCGATCGTGCTCTGCTATTAGGATGATTCAATGCAAGATTTAAATTAATGGCTAACATCGCTATTAGCTTCGTTCAGCGTTAATAAAATTGTGAACATTAGAAATTCATCTCTGGACACTGTGTTACTTTATCATATCACAATTAGGTTATTATTTTCCATTTTAAACAAGATGAAGTTGAAGAGAAGCAGAGCATAAACTAAGAATAATTAAAAAATTAACAGCCAGGATAGACCACCAAAGGAGAGATGAATGTAATTAAATCAATTCAGAATTTCAACTTGATCGATTCGTATGCTTCAATGGCGTCGTTTGCTGTCAGCTGCATTCGAATCTGCTAAAATAAAAGCAAAAGAATAAATTAAAAATGATGATGCTGCACTCAATTAATCAGTCAATCTCACGCTGCTTTATATTTACACGCAGATCGGAGCAGTAAATTTCATTAAAAACTTTACAAAATACATTAAATTTGAATGGTAAATATTTAAGAATCACCTTTAGGTAATTACGTTACGTTTATCTTTTTGTAAATCGTTATTAAAATTTTGCACTGAAAGTTTACTATGATTAATGGTATTTTAATTTAGTTTTGTTTTACTTCATTTTTTTTTTATTTTTATTTTTATTATTTTTTTGACACCTTATTATGATGAAGCCTTCGACATTAATTAACTTTGCACCACAAAATTTTCTTAATTTGTTAACAAAAAAAAAAAAAAAAATAAATAAATAAATAAATAAAAAAAAACAGTATTTTAAGTGAAAAATACCATTTTTGTAAAAAAAAAAAATTTTCGATTAATCATTTTAAGTTTGTGTTTACTCTGTAATAATATTTATGAGCTTTGCTTACATAATTCATATTTATTTGACTGTTTTTCTCGGCGATGCAGTTAAATATTTGTCATCTCCTGCAGATAGACGACCGATGGTCTTTGTTTACTTTATGCAATTAATAAATATGAAATTAATCAAAGTTTTGGACAAGAACAAATTAATATGAAAACCGTTGAAGGATTGATTGACTGAGTTTGACTCTTCTGAAATTCACAGACAAACTGATAGTGATTTTATTAAAGCTTTTAATTAATGGTTATTGCACACATCACAGAGGGAGGAGAGGTATACTAACGCTGAAACGAAACGTTCGCAAAACTCGGAAGGAAGCTCCAGGGACCCCATAATCTTCTTGATCAATAACAAGTTCTAAATCGAGTTAAGCATGTCTGTCTGTCAGTGCAATGTCTGTGGTAAACATTCTCATAAAAATGAAGTATCGCTTTCAAATTTGTCAGGAACATTGGAAGTTCTTGCACGTAGGTCGTTATTGAAAATGATCTAATTCGGTCGAAGAGCACCCCTGCAATACCATGTAATCGTGGATCACCTCTGTTTTTTAAAAACGTTTTTCGCTCATTACTCATAAATTACAGTAGAGAAGCGTATTCTACGGATTCTATGGACCCGTACGAAAGTAGGAAAAATTGTACCACACGTACCCAATATCATAGTGCAGAAACAAGCTTCAAAAACCCCTTCAACCTTCAAAAAAGTATATAAATTCTAGACGAATTTCTATTTCGGAATGTTCGTCGGTTACTCGGTCCATCTGTTCGCTTGTCCAACTGCGTAACGTCTGTGGTCAAAGAACCCGCCCAAAGATCATTAAAACCAAACCTGAAAACTGAGAACTGTGTTAGTTCTAAAATAAATATGCTGGACCCCACGAAGTAACGAATTCGATTTCCCTTAGTATGCAAAGTAAAAGGACTTGGAACGTAAGATGCCATAAGTTGTGTTAGTTCTAAATTACATATCGCGGTGGTGGATTCATTTTTTCTTCACACTTTCGTCAATATTGACCAGTTAACTATGACGACCTCTTCAGCGTTATATTCGCATACCCGTCCAACACAGATTGCGAGTAATAATATGAAATTTGTTTGTAATGAAACTACACTTGATAAAATATCAGAAATTTTCCTCTAAAATAAATTATGGCAAATACATGTTAATAGTGATAAAATTTTATAAGGAAATGCGGTAAAGATGCGGATAGATGGATCATGACGTACATATTCGTCGTTAACTGGCGAAATACAACGACTTGGAGAGTAGAGCACGACAAGCTAAGTATGTACAATTTAAATGAAATATCGCGGACATTACGACAGCAAACGACGGTGACGGGTATAAAGGATTCCAATTTCGTTGCTTGTCTTACCTGTTTTTGTTTCACTTAGGTTACTTAATATTATTTTTGATTTAAAGTCAAATCCCAGCTAACTTTTAAAAATTTAACAACAACAATTTTTTATGTACAGTTAGAAGTTCTTTATGGAAATGCTTAGATACATTCTTTTACATGGCAGCAGCGAACACACCCAAATTTCTATATTATCATATACATATACCGAAATTTTCAATTTTGAAATTCAAATTCATTCGAAGAGGAAGTTAACATTTGAAACATGCATGCATGCATGCATGCATGCTGTGTGCATGCATAAAATATATGCCGGTTATTGTACTACATATAAACGTATTTCAAACAAAAAAAAAAAAAGAAGCAAGTATGTACAGATAAGCCATAAAAATGACAGAAAGTTTAGGGAGACACAGCGTTATTTTGTTATGAAAATGGTTAAATGTCGGATAGGCAAAGAAATTGTATATAACAGGTTTTTGCTACGTGCTTAATACACACGCACAAAATATATGTGTACATGTCTTTTTAATTTACACTAATATTTTTTACAACCTACGCCTTGAGTGAGCAGTTCAGTTCATGTAAATTTTTTCAATTTTTCATTTCATTTTTTTTTTTTTTTTTTTTTTTTGCGTGCTTTTTGACAGCACGTTATGAAACCTTATTCAAACATTGTTTTGGGATAAAAAAAAAAAAACAAAAAAAGAAATAAATAAAAGTATGTAGCTCAATTTTTTCCAACGATTATAATTGGGGTAAAAAAACATTGGCATATGTTTACTTTAACAATAGCAGCAGAGCATATACCGAACTTAACTGAAAGCAACGACATTACATGTGGATGGTATGTGTGCGCTAGGAACGTGCGGTATTTGCGAAAGTAATAGCGACTGTAATTTTTGCAGTATGTGGCATGTTTATGTGAACACATATACACACATATATACACACATATACACACACGCACACACACGCAGGCATACACGTGTGCATACATATTGCATAAAGATAACAAAACTAGAAAAACAGAAACAGGAAAAAAAGGGTTAACATGCGCCAAGTTGTTATGTGCAGGGCATGTGTACAAAGCTCGAGTAAATAGAATTCTTTTTTGCTTATCTTGTTTTCGTACTTTTCAGGACGAGGACGAGGGGCAGGTTGCGACATATCTAAGACCACATAAACTATGTATATTTTTGATTTGAATCGATTTAATTATATTATATTTTCTTTTCCTTTATCTTTTTTCTGGCAAATTCGAAAACCGAATAATGAAACGTCACTTGTGTACATATTTTTGTTTTAATATTAATATCCCACGCCTCTTAATGGTGTGATCCATCACTAGTCAATTAAAAACATTCGCGTAAGTAGCCGACTATAGATATCTCTAGTTGAGCCAAAAATCATGCTCCGAGTTGCTGTCGTGTTACCTCATGAGCCAACCGATACTCGCATAAGTAGCCGGGTACGTAAGAATCATGAATATCCGGGCCGGTAAGAATCGCCTCTAACAAGTCAGTGTTTGCAGATTCAAATGCTCCAAGGCTCAAGAGTTTACTTTGGTCACACCTGTAGTTTGCGTTCAGTCGGTAAACAGATACCAATCCGTAGGCCATACCCACCACCATCGCAGCACTTTCTCTTTCCTCTCTTCTCTCTAACGGTACCCGGATGACGAGAATAGATGACATTTCCTGACCGATTGCTCTTATAACAAAAAAAAAGAGGAAAACCTCCTTGTCAAGCATTTGAAAGCCAGTTCTATTCCAATCCGGAAAAACTTTAAAAATTTCTATCTATGTTTGTTAATAATAAAAATTGAGAGAGAAAAGTGTTGGAAAGCCAATCCCATTCTAATTCTATTAACAACCTACAACTTAAATAAATATCGACCTGAAATATGAAAGAGTTATAGAAGAATTTCATAATGCAGCAGTGACCAACATGATGCCCCCCGTTAACACGAAAACCCAACGAAGTATGCTTCGAGTGATGGACAGCCATACGGATACAATTATTATTATTATTTTTTTTTTTTTAGTTTAATTCATTTGCTACGTTAATGTTATCGCTGGCTACGTCCAATTTTTGGAGGAAATAAAGTTTAGAAATAACGTGTCATGTTAACCTTTTTTTTTTTTTTAATTAAAAACAGAAAAAAAAAAAAAAGTGGTATTATACGCCCTAAAATACACTCATGAATATACATTACGCTATAGTTTAATATTTATTTAAGTGATGTGCTTAACATGCATACATGTTCACCGCATACAAAAGCAAATTTGAAAAACTATTAACATCTAGTTGCTAAAGAAAAAGGAAAATAAAGGGAGAAATGTTACATTCGCCTTAAAACAAATTTCGAACGCTTTAGTCACTTATGACAAAATGCATATATTAGGTGTGCAAATAGATTTCTGCGGATTTTTTTAGTAAACTTGGATTTTCTTGCACACGTTTCTCTTGATAGCTTTTCTTTCGTGAAGTTTTCGTTTATTTCGAACAAATCTTAACTCGAATAACGTTCCCAAAACGCTGTAGTCATAGATGTTCAGCTCTACAATCGAGGTTAATGGTTCCCCTACTTTGTACTGATGGTTATTTATGCCTTAGATATCGTAATGTATCGCGATTCGGTAGCACAATTCTTCAAGTTGAACGGAAGGAGTTACCCCTTCTGCATTTCTATTATATTGAATACAACCTATTCAAAGTTCGGAAAAAGAAAAAACGCAGAGATCACATTTTATTCCACATCCACATGGTGACACGTAACTTCTTTCTTGGGACAGCGCGAACTATTCTTAAGTTCTTGTGACACAAAAGTCTAGCGTCCTGCAGAAATCGGATATATTCACGAGAAATCTTACACTGATGCGTGCTATGAATGGCAAGATTTCTCTTAAGATTTCCGATTTTTCTTTGTACCCTACACCACTTGTGAGTGGAGAATGAAGCTAACACTCACAAAGGTGTAGATAAATCCCCCAATCGATTCATAAATTGATTTTAAGCTTGTCCGTCCGTCTGTCCTTCATGTATTCCTGTCTTCAATCTATAGCAATTTGATGAAATTTGGCAAAACCAAGGTTCAAACGAAATGTGTCAAAATGTTATGTCTTTCTACGAACTTATTGAGTAATTATATATATTTGGCTTAACTGACGTACAGGTTCTGAGTTCATGCTTTATTTGCGCTTTTTAAGAAAAATGTTGAATTTCCCTCGCCAGGGGCGCAATATTCGGACAGCATTTAAATGTATTGAAATCACGAAGAAACTGAATTTTTGCTAATTATCATTAGAAATTAAGCAAAGGCTTGTCTATATTGCTAAAGTTTGAAGCAACTCATCAAACTTTGTCTTCTTTAGAAAAATGGCTTTTTTTTTTATTTTTTATAAAAATTTTAAATAAAACTATACTATGTGTGGAACTTGCGCCAAAAATACAAGTTATTTTTTTTGGTCTTAAGATACTCTTACCCGCAAAAAACAAAAAAAAAAAAAGAAAAAAGGAAAGAAAAAAAGTTTTTATATAAAGAAATTTGCGTGTTTAACAATCATTGAGTTAAATTTTTTCTTTCTATATAAAGTTTATAATAACGAAACGAAAGAAAAGAGAAACTATGACGAGTAAATAGCAAATACAATAAACACAGACACAAAAGCGCACGCATACACATGCAACTGCCTACTTTTTTTTTTTTTCTTTATTTTTTTTTTTTAAGCAAATCATTGAAAACGCAAACATAAAACATTAAACTAAAAAGAGGACATTAGTCTTTCTGTTGTAAATACGAACAACGTTTGTTGTTTTTATTTAGCATGTTTATAACAAAAACTATTGAGTATATACACATACATAAACGCAAACACGTTGATGTATATATATATATATATATATACATGCTTACATAAAACCCATAGATATAGATAGACATTCAAGAAGCTTTCAGTTATAAAAAGAAAAGGAAAAAAAAAGAGGAAAAGATGCGAAAAAAGCAGCCAAGAAATTAACATGAAAGTATAAGACGTAAGAGTCAATGACATTAAATACATCACCAGATAGAAATGAGTGGAAAAAATATTATTAATAATAATAATAGTAATAATAATAATAATAATAATAAGAAACCCATAGTAGAGAAAATTAAAAATTATAATTTAGAAAATTTGTTTCTTTTGGTTTTTCCTTTCCTGCATATACACATATATACATTATAACAACATTCTTTATAGAAGAATTAAAAGTTAAGATTTCATTATAACTTTATATAAAATAAAAATATTTTATTGCATATGCATATCCATTCACAAAACCAAACACCAGAAATAAAAATACAATAAATACATTAATGTTCTTTTTCGCGTACCACATATTCACTCATCATCATCATCATCATCATCATCATCATCATCATCATAGGTTGTTGCTCTTCATTACATAAAAAAAAAAGTAAAAGAATATATTTACCTTTATTAAAGAAGCAACATAACATACAAACATCACTGTTGTTCCATTCGAGATTTCTATGTCAGCGACGTTCAAATATTTTTAAATCTTCTAAAGTCGATTTCTATTTTGCCATCACTTTTGAAGCTCGTCTCTTTCGCAATTAATCCATTTCTTGACGTTAAGCAAGAAAAGAGAAAGCATTTACAGCGTTTCCCTGATCGATTTATTTCTTTGAAATATGATACGAGCGACTTTGTTTCCTCTTGACAAAATTCGAAACTTCATATACACAAAGATTACCTCCTTTTGATGTTAATGAAAACATTAACCATTTTGCAATTGATCGAAGACTACTAATGACTTGGTGGTCAAGCTGAATGTACAACGAAGCTTCAATAAAATGTCTCGAAATATAAGGCGGAATATAAGTCAATCAGGTTATTGTGGCGATAAACTACACTTTCAATCGATCTAATAGATGGCGCATCCATTAATTAGCTTAACTTAGGTTAGGTCAAATTTAAAAAAAGACAAGGCCCACCATGAAATACCCTACATACCACTTCGTTTACAGCAGCTTGCAGGTGCTATTCGGACAGAGATCGCAAGATGTGACCGATCCGAGCTACTTTCAATAACTTTCGTTCTTATCACGTGCAAGAAACGTCGGGGCATCAAAATTCGTAAAAATAATTGAAAAATTTCGATTTGTAGAATGAACACGGGACAAACGAGCGGACAGACAGTCAGTCTAATATCGATCTAGAAAGTGGATCGGTATAATAAAAGTCCTTCCGAATATTGCATACGTCCGAATACGCAAACTTAATGTACCCTTGTTCCACAAGTTAGGTAGGGCATAAGAAGCGATTTTATAAGAAAAACCGGCGGAATATATATAATCGATTTGTTGAAATCGTATTATATAGAATGATTTTATGATAATTGCAAATTTTATAACGCGTTCTTTTGACAGTGTATTTTACAAGTACCGCGCTCTACGAGAGACGCCTGTAATTATATCTATTAAGCGTAGACTTATTATATATATAACTTCTTTTGTACATGATAAAAACATATCTTAAATAAATAGAAAAATAAATTAAAAACAATTTTTAGGAAATGTTGACCTTCAAACGACACCAATCAATTTCATGCGGTTTACATTGATTTTAGTAGTAGTTGACGCTATTTTTTGTTATCTATATTTCCAAACAATTTCATGCGCTGATCAAACATTACTTTTTGATGACAAAAAGTCATGTTTAAACTCAGCATAGCCTTGAAAAGTGTTTTACAAACAAATATTTGTCGATGGTCTACACGTTTTAAACGAGACATCAATGTGGCTGAATAAAGAGGAAAAAAATTTTAAAAAAATTAAAATTATTCTCAACAATCGATAAGCAAAGTTGCAAGAACTAGCCAGCAGCTGACATGCTAGAGATAACAAAGGTCGATGTATTCACTACTTTCCATAACAATTTAAATATAAAAAAATTGTTTTCCAAAAGGATACGACGTTTCTTACTCACAGTGAAACAAATATGCTGTGTGTCGCAAGTCGGGATGTTATTGTAAGAAATCACTGAAATCACACTGAACGCTGGCGCCATATCATAATTGTTAAGCGATTTATTTCCTCCTTTCACGTTTCTCAGGCATATTTCCAGCGAGGAAGGAACTTTTCTTACTGGCCCTGAACATGCAGTAGATTTTTATATTTAGGAACCGAAGTTGGAGCAATTTTTATAGAAAACACTAATATTTCGAATTCATATCTTGTACAGATCACCAGAGATGGAGAATATATTCCTAAATTTTTGGTTTTTGAAATTTAAGCAAGCGAACCTAATACTCACAATATACAAACTAATATACTTTTTTCTTTAATTGAACCATGTATGACGTTAATCCTAACCTCAACTGTTCTGACGTGTAATTTCTGTTTTTCGTCAATGGCAATTGCTTTAATGAACTCTTTCGCTTAGCATATAAGCGTAAATAATCCAAGAAGTAATGTCCCAAATTTTATTCAAGAGTTCATTTTCAGTTTATGAAAATTAACTTAAACATTACTCGAACACGAATTGAATTGATTTGGAATTTTAGATGCAAAAAATTCAATTTCACAGAATTTTTGGCGATATTTGCATTCATTTAATAGCTGATCAAGTTTTCTTCTGCTTTTTGAGGGGAGAATTTTAAATTTTAATTAAAAATATGCAAAGAGTTTTCAATTTTGTAATCCATGACAATTGTTTAAAAAAACCGAATATAGGCTTTTTTGCTACACCGTTCACCGTTCTTAGACTATAGTCTAATAAACTCATTGTACGCGAATAGTTTTTTGTTCGTTAATTACATGCAACTGTGATTGATTGCCAATTTTTTTTTTTTTTTTTTTTTTTTTGTTATGGTTTATTGATGACATATACACGTACACGCACCCGATTATTTTACATCATCTTCTGTACTAAAAAAATTTTATAAAATTTATTATATTGTGTATATACAAAAAAAAAAAAAAATTTATACTTTTGCTATAAATCTTCATCCACATGCGTCTCTCTCATATTTTATGTAAATATACAACAAAACGTTTGGTGGGAATTGAAAATAGGAAAGATGTACATATATATATATATATATATATATATATGTATATGCGGATATATTATATATATATATATTTAAATTATGTATATATATAAATATATGTACACATACATATAAACTGTTACGTATATATATATATAAATATATTTTAAAGTGCATATAAACATACATAGGTGTGTATATATTTATGTGTAATGATTTATTGTTAGGTCTATATATACCTATAGGCGAAGAGAAAGTCAATTTATGAAATAAAACTTTACATTTGAGGTAATAAATTTTGCAAAGCATATATCGCACAAGCCACATGCGTTATATATTGCGTATGCATATATACAGGATGTTCGTTGGATAGACTTTGGCCGCCGATTCCATAAATATGAATTCTAAAAACGTTTTTATTCATTGCGTAGTAAACGTGAAGTACAAGACGCAAAAAGAAATATGGGACCAAAGATCCACCATTAAATACCGTATACTAGTCCGCAGTTACTTATGTAATAATTTTTCAAAATTAAACGTTATATGGGAAGTGGTCAAAGAAGTGCTACTATCCGAACTATTTTCAATAGCGATCGCCCTTAGTCTAAATCATATCGATGTACCCGTTTCTATCAAAATATCTCAAAAATTGCCGCCTGTATGTTAAGCAAAAGAAAACAAGACAGGCGGACGGACGGACGAGCCTAGAATCAGACAAATGAGTTTAGAAGGCAGACGGGAATAAATCGCACGGAAAATCACTTTCTTGATCGATCGGTGCAATAAAAGATGGATCTATCTCAAGTTCTTCTGGCGGCATACTTTCGCACAAACTTAATATACACTTGTACCGCAACTAATATAAAATATAATTATTGCAGATTTTCATTGGAATTAATTGCTTGAGACAGTACAGGTAGCTTAAGAGGTAGCATATTATATCGGTATCGCGGTTTAGGTATCTAATGCATTCCGCGGTCTTTTTGGGTTCGGAGCAACATACTGTGTCTGGCGTTATAGGTGTACATCAAACGATAGAGTGTAAGATTTTGCAGATGGCCTCGCATTCGCCCATAGGATATGGGCTAGACCCTTGGCAGAGTCTACATTAATCGGTATCGGAGATACTCATAAGCCAGGTGTGGTTTCTGAGGAAATTGTTATCCGCGTGGTAGCCGAGAGTTAGCATATTTCACAATTGATTAAAAATGCTAATTACTGTTTCAGAAGATCCGGTAAGAAGTGCTTCAAAGCCGGTTTAATTTACGAGAACATTTTACAAGACATCAGTTATATTATAATGTACCATTAAAACTATATTCTTATGGGCTGATGGAAAAACTTTGAAAAAGGTACATAGGTTAAACCAATTGCAGTAAATTGCAGTATTTCATACCTTATTTATCAAAACGACTTTCGCCGATACCAAAACCCTGTGTGTACTTGCGATGGTTTTTCGATGAAATTTTATTTTGACGTACCATAATTGGTTTAATGGAAAAAAGGCTTTAACTTTTTCCGCTTTGCTTTTTTTTTTTCTTTTTAGGAAAAATAAAAATAGTTTTCATTTTAAATGACATTTAATTTTCGTTTGTACGCTTACATTGCAAAATGTGGTCTGAAAATCAATTTGACGTAATCAAAGAAAGCCATACAAAGGCTCTGAAGGCTAATAAAAATTGAATGTGGAAATGTACGCATTTCATACAGTGGTAGATGCATTATTATTAAATTAATATTTAAATCCCTTCAGTATTCATTAGACAATTTTCAGAAAAATTTTTATTAATTTGAAATTTTTGAAAGACAGAAAACATGATTCTTTTATATTCTCTCTTTGCTTCTTTGCTACGTCATATGCATTTGCTCTCTAGAAATTTTACCAAACATATGTATATGATAAGAATTCAGATAATTTTGGAACGAATGCTTTCGCAATATCACAGTTTCTATTTAGACTGTATCTGTTAAAATAGAAAAACAGAAGATACGTTCGAAGGGTTATGCAGCTCATCTTATCTCTCACTCGTTGTTTGCTCTTTGGGCAAAAGTATTGTTTATTGGTGAAGGCTCATTTTTAAATATGAGAAAAAGGAGAAATATGCGTATATGTATAACTCAGTTAGGTCAGCTTCTCATGAGAATATTGCATTATAAAGATGCAAATAAAAAACTTACTTCACTTTGACACAAGTCGCCAGGGGGCACTTGGAGAAGTAAACTAATCTTGCAACTTCTGGTATCCTGGTGGATAGGACGCGGAGTGAAACATCTTCCCTGAGTATCTTATGAAGACGCCATATAGGTGCTTAGTAATTTACGCTCACTGGATTAGCGTTGCGGACATTGTTTCCACTGATTCTTGATTAGAAATTATTTGACTGCTGGGCAAAAATGAAAGAGTTCCTCACGTAAAATTCGGATGGAAAAGAAAATATTTTTTTTTTTTGTTTTTTAAATCAAATACTAATGAATCTTTCAAGCTATCGTTGACATGTACTTGGCAAGCAACGCTTATAAGCATTTATAGGATATTTTCATAAGTGAGTCGTCGTTTCATTATGTCTCCTCCTTCGTTTTTTTTTTTTTTTTTTTTTTTTTAATTTGATATTAACAAATTTATTTTGGTTTCTTTTGAAATTTCAAGGTTTCATTACCTATAATAGAGAAAATATTCAAAACTTTTGTGAAGTTCGTTCTTAAACATCGTTTTTTATGAACGCTTCAAAGTGTTGGAAAAATATGTTGGTCTATAATTAATGTATAGGCCTATGTTAGCGGTGTGTCGGAGCATTTTTAGAGGAAGAACGAAATGATGATGCAGAAATGATGAAAATATTACATCTCTATCCGAGAGCATTGGCCACGATGCGATTCATCGGATGCTGATTTGCCCTCGCGAACTTCACATATCTACGAACAGTTTTTAGCTCATCTTTGGTAATATCTCAGAATGTTCAATATATGTGCCGTAAGAAGAAGAAGAAGCATTCCAGGGAAATACTTCTGTTAGTGGTGTGTGTGATGACTTTATTAGCGCGTGCCGTAATCCTTTCTCAAGTTGTATCCCATATTTTCATTTTGTAGTCTCAACGTTCCATTTTTTACTCGTGAGAATGCATAAAAGCGGGCAGAAGGCACAAGCGAGCGAAACTATTAAAGCAAGATATTGAAAACTGACAGGATTGGCAAATGGTGGGAAGAGAACAGAAGAAGTGGAGTATTGAAAAAGAAAGTCAATGTCAAGCGTAAGTCTACCAACAGTGATTTTCTTTGCTCCTTTACTCCTTTCGTAAGAAAAAGAATTTTTTTTTTTTTTTTTTTTGCTACTGCCTTGTGACACACTTCGACTTTTTTAACTTATGCAGAGTCAGTTTGCTTACTCATAATGCATCACATTGAAGATGTTGAGATAATTTCTTCAAGTTTGTTTTGAAAGATCATGATTTAATAAAAAAATTTGATCAGCAAAAGTTTGACTTATCCTTTTGTCGAAAAACTTGATCGTCATTCCCACTAAAAGTATAAAATTTTACTTACAAGTTAGTGACAAAAGCGACTTGAGGAGGTCCGATTTTTTGCCTGCCATTGATTGCCTTGATTGTTCTCATTGATGCCCTGCCCAGTTCTTTGGGGCTAAAATATTGTTTATTAAAGCAAAGTCAAGCGTCGAGGAATTCATTCTGCGTACACATTATATGCAAAATTATAAATTATGAAATATGAAAATAAGAGGCAGAGGCATCAAAGCTTAAAAAGTGTTGATGTTGATGTTGAAGTTGACAAGCTGGGTGGTCATCAGCAATCATGAATTGTTGATATATGAAAGAGTGTCTGTCACTTGTAGCCAACAAATCAACAACAAAAAATGTACAAGACAATCCGAGACAATATACGGATGAATGACTGCGTGTATGTGTATGCAGATATATATAGATGTATATATAAGTGTTTAACAATTCCATACAAAGTCTTTTTGCAGAAATCACTTGCTTTTTATATATAGACAGACATTTCATAAGTATGAATGCACCCGTATGCCGTACGTGCTTATGGTTGCCGGTGAAAAGACAAAACAGAAAACTCATCAATCCGATGCATATATAAAACCAAAGTTCGTTGACTTTTGCTCTCTATTCAGAAAAATTATAAAAGAAATATAATTTAAAAAAAAAAAAAAAAAAAAAACCCCATTAACAAATAAAATCATAACTTTAGTGTTTAGAAGAATCATTAATGTGAAGCGCAAAAAACAAAAAAAAACTCAAAATACACAAGAGAGCTGTAGCTGTGATAACAATAGCTGAAAAACAAAAAAACAAAAAAAAAAAATAAAATGATAATAAAAATAAGAGCAACAACAAATATAATTATATCTATATATATAAAAGTCATAGAAATTTATGAGTAGTTCCTCTGTTGCGTTGCTGTTATCTAACTGCGTTCGTACAAGCCTTTGCATACACTTTGCCAACATTTTACGAATATAGAAGATAAGGAAAATTTGTTTTTATATTTTCATTTTCTTTTTTTTTTTTATAATTGTGTTTCGTAATTTTACTATCTCGAATAAAAAAGAAAAAAAAAAATCTATTAAATGATATGTTATGCATGCAGATATATTTTAAAATGTTTTTCTTCTTACCTTAAATGCTACAATTTTCATACATAATACAAAATATAAAAATACGCATGGCAGTCTCTTAGGTATATGTGCCGGTATATATGGGAGCCCAAGATTACCTATGACCTTACATTCGCGCGTGTATGATAAAAAGAAAGAGAAAATATTAGGACAAAAAATCATACTTTTTAAATTCTATTCTTCACTTGAATTAACACTAATGAGAGTTTAATGTGAAAACAAGAAAATCACGGCGTATAATATTCAGCAGACATTTGCCAATATGTGTACAAATACTGAGGAAGAGCATGAGCATTAATCTGGTCAATTGGATGAATAAAATGAGGTGATAGTTAATGAAGTTGTTGCAGGTCTTCTTAGCAGAGACTATTTTGTGACATGCAGTCGCAGAACAATATCAGTTTCTGTAACGTTCTCGCTTAGTCTCATGTTTTACTTTGCGCAGAAGTTACACTATGATTTTTGCAAGCGCCCCAGTATCGATTTAGTCATGTCCGTCTGTCCGTCCGTGGTTGTGAAGACTGTTGTGAACATTTTTCTCCTCCCAAAAATTTCGCAAAAATATTGAAATAGTTTGCTATTAAAAATAGGGCAAATTTGCTCGAAGCACCGCCAACCGTACCGCGAAAATTGAGAACACCTTTGTTTTTCAAAAGGAATAAAAATTGATTTTGTTTTGCTCACTAATAAACTACAGCAGATAAATGTACAAAGATTTGTATGCATGATCTTGTAATACCTGTATAAGAATTGAAAAAAAATTGACCATGCCTGCTCTATATTATAGTGTATCAAAATTTAATTTTTAATTTTTAGCAAGTTTCCTATTCATAATACACCTAAGCATGTCCGTCTGTTGTTCTGTCCATCTGTCCGCCTATCCCACTCTGGAGTGTCTGTGTGGTAAACAATCTGACATTTGCAAAAACAAAGACATCGGTCACAAATTTTGCAAAAGATTTTGAATATACGCAATGTCGGTCAAACCGCACACTAGGGTGCATTGGGCCAAAACACGCCATTGTAGCAGATAACGTCTGCGAAAAAAATCTCAAAAATTGCGAGCTGTGTAAATTGAGCACAAAAATACTTGGACATATAGACATAAAAACCTAAATCGATGCAAGAAAATGATTCTTAATGTACCAGTGTAATATATGCTGGGTTTGACTTAAGCCTTTCTAGTCGTGACAGTCGTCCGCGCAGTTGTTTACCGTTTATTATTATGTTTTGTTCATCTATTTATTTATTTATTTATTTATTTATTTCTTTTAAATTGTTTGATTAAAAGTAAAATTTATTTAACTTTTATTAAACCTTTTGAAAATCTATATATCTCGTCATTGCCAAACGCAAATAAGCGCAACAATTTAGGTCACATGCAAAAGCACAAGCATAAATTTTGGAAGAAAACTTAATAATTTTAAAATTTATTCTTTAGATAAGAAATTTTTTTGTTTTTTTTTTTTTTTTTCTTCTTCACGCGAAATGTAGAAAAATAGGCAAAGACACACAGCACTTTCACATAAAAGCCATATCGCATATTCTCAAAGTTAGTCATTTTATATACGAGCGTATATGTATACATGAATATATATATATATATATATATTTTTCTTGCCAATGTGCTCTGATTGACTGGCTGATTGTGTTGTTATCAGGACAATTCAAATTCATCAGCAGCACTTGATTCTAATAAAAACGAATGAATTCAATTGAAATCAATTTTCTACAAGTGTATCAACCGAAACAACACACATACACACACAAACATATACCGAAAGAAGAAGAAAAAATATATATATCAAATTATCACCACATGGAAATTTATTACAATCTCAATTAGACATAGAGCGAAAAAGAAAATAACCAACAATCATCGTCATCATTATTTTCATTTTTTTTTCATGTTTTTTTCAAAAAAAAAAAAAAAAAAAAAAAAGCGAAATTTTTTTTTTTTTTTGTTTAATTTAATTTGCGTTTCTCAGAAAAAAAAAATCTATGCAATGCAAAGCGTTTTTTGATTATACGCGTTTAAAAAATCTATACATCTGAAATTTTCTTCTTCAAGCCATGTGTCCCCAAATACACTGATGACGATCAATTTCGCGAACATTCTAAGATATTTAATTAATATTATGAATTGATCAGTTGAAAACCTATATCTCTCTTCGATTATTTGCACAGATAGCATTATAATAATGAGAAGCTTTGAAAAAAATGTATGTATTGCAAGCTGGACACATATACATTCAAACTTCAGTCAATCATATTTATCAGGTGTTTTCCTTATCACACTAAGCCTTCCATAGTAGTATTTTTTGTGATAACAGAAATAAACAGCGAATTGACTTTACACTTGTTCATTTTGGAATACCTCTTGTAGCATTGATTTGATTCAATACGATTGCTGCGTGTATTGTTGATGCAGTCATTTCAACATTTACTTGAAAAATATTTGTGATTGTCTAAAAGGTCAGGATGATTAACAAATCGACATGTGTAGACATTTACACAAATACCGAGCAAGATTTTCATAGAGAAATTCATTTGGTATGAGGTAATTCGAAAAGTGTTAGGCCCCGAATTCTCACTTATTAGCGTTCTTAATATATATATATATATATATATATATCTTTATTGGTCATACGCCTGAACGAACAGCTTTTGCATAAAATTTCATTTAATTTATCGTAAACATTGTGTAGAAATTTTAATTTAACACCGAAAATATCGCGTGGGTCAATGTCACCTTTTTGAACTTTTGAGCTTGGAAGAAATGATTATCAAGCCTGTAAAGTTCCAATATATTTTCATGACTTTTATTTATAAGAGAAACTCATTACAAACAAATAATTAAATTTTTCTTCCTCTACTGGGTCTAGTTTTCAAGATACCCATGGCTTCAACTTATTTCGAACGTTTTAATCTACGAGATCTCTGCCAATTTATTTCCAATTTAATCTAAGGTCCGTCACCATGTTCTTCAAACAATTACAAACAAATTGGATATAAATTCCAATTTAAATTTTATCGTTAATTGTGGAAGTATTAGTAAACCGATTGGAACTATTTTTGAACACAAAATGACGAAGATTTGCATAGTCTACTTTCGGAAATGTAGTCAAGCGATCAAAAGTCATAGACGAATATTGAAAACATTGTCGCTGGTTTTTCGAAGTTGTCTCAGTTTCTCATCCATCGTGAGCACGTATATGGGTGGTTCGTAACGATTCGTTAATCCTTGACTCTTAATTGATCAAAGAATATTGTCGCTAAATCTCAGCTTTTTATATTCATTTTTGCGACTGTAGCGATTTCATTAATGTTGTGGGTCGAAATGAATAATAACGGCAGAGATAGGCGTATATATATATATATATATGCATACAAAATATGGCGGTTGTGTCAGTGTTATCGCAAACCCATTGTGTTTTTTATCAGAAAAAAGAAATTTCTTTTGATTTGGAGGATTTCATTTAACTGTTAATAAAGTTTTGGAAAGTTAAGTAGAAAGCGTGGTAAGAACTGGTTCAATTTAAAAGCTAAAATTTAAAAACGACTATAGCAACACGTTTGTAAGTAAACACGCAGTGAACAAAAGGATCGGCAATTTTGAAGAATGACTTAATATGTAAGGTATATGAGGACCGAGAGAGCTACAAATAAAAACAAGTTTTCAGACGACAACAATGGAAATCGTACGGCCATCTGTAGTTGTACTAACTAAGTTGTCTGCAAGCTACACAATCTCCTTTCTTCGCCATGAAAAAAATTAATTTGCTATAATGATAAGACGCCCTCTTTGTTAAGGATCGAATGCCAAGGAAAAATTAAGAAAAGCTAGGTAAACGCTATGGGAAAATTGCATCGTCCTATAGAATGATTAAATGTTGGAGGGCTGGATTTCAAGCATTAGTTGCTCTCGTTCTGGTCGATCAATCAAGACCACCCAAACTACCCGTTATATGATGTTGCACTACTCAAAACCCAAGGCACCTGAACTATCCGCTACTTAAAGGATTACGCGGTTGAAAATTCAAAGCTCCTGAGTTAGCCGTACCCTTTAACATATCATGGGATTGGGTTTCACATTTTGTAACCAAAATTGGATGAAAAAAGGCTTTGTTCAAAGTGGATGCCCCTTTCTATCACAGTCGATCAATCATGCAACCACTACAAGGAAGATTGTACAGATGTTTAAGGCCAATTTATTCGAGTTTCTTCTCCGTTACTTAACAATGAATAAAACATGGATTTACACAATCATAAATCGGAATGAGGTGAAGAATCAAATGAATGAATTTTGCTCGGTGGAAGAGCATGAAAACGGGCAGGAACGCAAACATTGACGGGAAACTAAAGCGCAATGTTTTCACGAACAGGTGGCATCTTCCTTACCTAAAAAGGATAGAACAGCAATTTGTGGAAGCATCCTATGCAGCGCTATTGGATCGGATAATTAACAAAATGGAAAAATGAAAAATATTCAAATTCATTACAAGAACACTGTAGATGTAATATGTTCTCGCATTTGTCATATTCTCCCGATTAGCTTACCAGCAGCTACTATCTATCTAGAAATCTGAAAAGATCGCTGTATAATGAATGTTTTGCGTTGAATAAAAAACTCGAATTGGAAAATCATAGCCATTTTGAACTGTTCGACGAACCGTATTATTTGAAAATCATAATACGTTTGCAAAATCATTGGACTAAATGTATCGAGTCGAAACAACATCATGTTAATAAATAATTACATTATTAAAATAGCCAGACAGACATACGAAATGACTTCTTGCAAATAGTCATTTCGCTAAATGAAAAACAACAGTCATCACGCTGAACATATCAACATAATTAATAATAAACGCAATAGAAAAAAGAAAGAAAAAGAAAGAAAAATCGATACGCAGTGAAAAATATTGCATACGGCAAAGGCGTCGAAAAGCGGATGTGTACACCGATTGATATATATCTCCTTTGTTCACAGATCGTATATACTAAATTTGTTTTTCTACATGTCAGAGAATTTCATATTTCCTTTGATTTTTTTCATTAGACGTGACAAAAACTATAATTATAACACCTTGGCAATAATTCAAAAAATAAATTTCTTTTTTTTTTTTTTTTTTTGCCAATTTTCACATCAATATTCTATTCGCTGAAGGCGCTACACTTAATTTATGATTGTATTCGCAATGCATCTTGAAATTCCTGCACCTGCACCTGCACCCATTGTATATATATACGTGGGTCTTTAATTGGGTAATATCTTAAGGAGTGCGTTAAAGATCACTCTTTTAACTGCTTAAAGACGCAAAACTGCAGTGAAAAGTTCAAATTTCGAATTAATATCGATTTCGAAAGGTGAAGGTGAAAATTAGGCGCAATAGAGCAAAAAGTCCGCCATGCTTGCACTTATCGCACTAAGGGAAATAAGAAAAAATGAAAATTCCGGTCTGAGATCATTTTTCTGAATATGCATGCATAGAATAAGGCAGGTAAAGGCACTACAGTGCGCCCCGGCCTAGCATTATTCAGTAGCCTAAACCACTCTGCAGTTGTTCCCATATAAGGGACAGACGGACGTGCAAGCTCAAAATCGATTCAGAGAGTGGTTACGGGGGAGAGATCGAAAAATCAAAACGATCGGAACGGAACCATTTTCAAAAGCGTTCGTTTTTAAGTCAAAAGTTTGAACACACAAGCATGCATGGACGGGCAGATAATCTTCGTGAATTTGAATCGATCAGTATGATAAAAGATGCGTCTATCTTAAGCGCTTTGGATACATTCACACAAACTTAATAATGTATCCTTTGATTATAAATGGTGTAGAGTATAAAGAATGGAAGAATTGGGTCATCAAGAATGAAGTTTGTAGATAACGGATTATAGGCTTAACATATAACACTGCATCTTCTCGCCAATACGCTATATATTATACATATATAGAATATCATCTATAGCAACTTCAGAGATTGTCTGAAATCTATGATTTCTATAAAATGTATCGGTCTGACTATGAGTGGAGGTATCCGCCATTCGTTTTAAGACACAAAAAACTTAGTTGCTCGTTGCCTTTGAATACCGTTGTGTGTGAAAAAAAAATGCAAACACACAGGAAGAAGCTTAAAAAAATTTTTTTTGGTCAAAACAAAAAATGTCGCCAGCATACGTTGTATGCGCAGGAAAATGAGCTGAAAATCACGCAGACTGAAAAGTTCAAAGCAAGGCAAACTGAAAAAAAAAAAAAAAGAGAAAAAAAAACACTAAAAGAGACGCCAAATATCTAAAATGATTTGCTAGTTTTAATGAATAGAAAAAAAGAAAAAAAACGTAAGTTGTACATATCACCATTAAGGCGAATCTTGGATACCTGCAACCAAAGGTCGAAGTAAGAGAAGATTCAATCAATTCTCTTTCCGTGTGGCGTTGTTTATGTCTGATATCCTAAACACCTTGAACAGCTTTTCTCTTATTCAACTTTTATCACACATTTTAAGTTTACTTTTGAACTTCTTTTAGCATTTCAATTATTTTAAGCTATCGACGAAGAGCCTTCTTTTAAGTAAGAAGTGATGAATTCACTGGCTAGAAGCTTAAAATCTCATGCGATTTTTTTTTTTTTATTATTTATAGAGAGAGAAAAATTACTTTTCATTGATCAACACAAAATGCCATAAATATTATTATGCGATGTGTTCAGTATGCAAATATAATTTAGTCCACATAAAGGGCGTATATATAGGGATAATTTATGGGATCCTTTGATGTTAACATAATTATTTTACTTCGAATTGAAATAAATTGCAAAAAAAAAGAATAAAAATCTACAAAGGAATCTCCTATTGCTTAGCATAATTTACTGGAACAACTACGTTCCGATATTTCAAGTGAAATAGTATGAGGCGACTGACATCGGAAACATGTATAGATATATATTTCATTATAGGAACCGCGAACAATATTTCTGGCTATTATATCTACAGACATAAAGAGGAATATTGTAGCCGCGCGAGGCCGATCATTAGATAGCGTATAAATGGATAATTTTCATGAGGTCTCTTATATTGAAGGATGCCCAAAACATCAAATGACGTGATCCACATTTAGCAAACTTGATTTATTTCCCAACAATTTTATTGTTTTCCACTTTCAATCAAAGAAAACTAGAAATTATACTCTCTCTCCATATTGCTCTTCATTATACCTCCCACATAGGTTGCGATCTAAAATGGCTTACTACTGATGACAAATCTTATGTGGAGTGTGGTCCGCGTAATACACCCATATTTTTCGAATTTTGGTTCACTTAATTTTTATGTCGAAATATTATTATTGCGCAGGTTTCGTCGAAAATTTTCGAAAATTGCAAATTTTTTTTTTAATTTTATGGGGAGTGGTCGAAAAAGTGGACCGATTCAAACCAATTTTAATAGCATTCCTCCTTGAGAGGAAACACGTCAGCGTACCGAATTTCACAAGATACACACACACACGTACACACACACACAAATATACATGGACAGACATAACAGGGACAAACAGACAGGCAATCTTAGTGATTGTTAATCATTCGGTATAATAAAAGACGGGTCCATCTTAAACACGTGTGGGTATTATATACGTTCGCATAAACTTAATATACCCCGCACTATAAATGATGTGTAGAGTATAAAAAATGTGAAGTCGACGAAAAATTTTACAAAAATATTCTAATAGAAGCAGATACACATAGATATGAAATTGACAGAGGGAAAAAAATTTTTTTATGGTAATCTTTTATATATGTACTTGTAAACATAGAATGCGTGCATATTAGAGAAATTTTTGCCAAAAATAAAATCAACGACGTCGCAAAGGCGCCCAGCTACCACTAATCCCGCAAAATCTCTCATATAATATATTATTTATCTTATGTTGATGTTGAACGTTCACGTACGCAAAAAAAAAAAAAAAAAAAAAAAAAGAATGAAAAACACGCACACACACATAAGTATGTAACATTAAAGCATTATAAGCAAGGAAATAGTTTTCGCATACATACCTAGACTAATATTTGCCACATTAGTTTAGCGAACTTGTGTCAAACTTCTGCAGTCCTTCTATAAGAAAGCGAACTAAAATTAAATTTCATTTGAAACAAAAACAAGAAACCACGCCGCAATAAACGCAAATTAGAAATATTCTCATAAATTTCTCTTTTTCTTTTATTTACAGGTATGTGTGAAAAAAAAAAAATTGTAAAGACAGACGAATCTCTTACCTTGCTAACGCATAAAGTTCTTCACACCGACATTAAGGTAAAAAACTAATGAAATATTATTTATTTATCGTCTGTCCGTCCCAGTAACGCAGTATATGAAATATAGCGGTTTATTACATTCTATATACTATTTCTCAGGTGAAGTTTAGAAAAAGAGATGAAATCTTCTTATTAGCCATTCGCAGTGAAGCTCGAAACTCTTAAAGCCTTTAGACTTTAATAAATAATAAAAATATTAGCAACAATATAATATAATGAATAAAATCTTCTGAAGGCTATACATTGACTAAGCATGTGTTCCCCTTGCTACGCTCACACCCATACAGTAAACAAAAAATGATAATATTTTAATAAGATTTTCATCGTAACCTCGTAAATCTACCGCTGGAATGTATAGCTTTATTAAATACATTCTACCTCGAAAGCATTCTCAACTAAGAGGAAAATGAAACAAAACCTCAAAAAAATTGTGGTTGCTTTCGATTGTTGGCTTTGGAGTGGATCTTTTAATATCCATTCCCCCTAAAAAAAAAACATAGAGTAAAGCATATTTTTAAGTGGTTCCATGTCAATCGACCGATTGTACTATTTTTTTTTTTTTTTTTTTTTTTTTTGTAGCCATCATCATGAAGTAGTCGGGACATATTGAATTTGTCAATATGTTTGCAAAAAGCAAGCTTTGAAAGCAAGAAACGACAAAGTGCTATATTTTCATGAAGAAAACTCTGAATCGATTTATATTTGTCCGCCTCTCTGTCTGTGGTAAATATTTTTCTGCTTGCAAAAGTCAAGAATTCAAATTTAGTAAACACGCAGGCTGGTCGGTCACAGGCAACAGGCAAAGGACACGCCTAACATTTATCAAGAATCGTGTTGGTTTTGTAAACAAAAAAAAAAGAAACGGTTTCTCTGCTTTTTACTTCCAAACAGCAGTAAGATTAACGATAAAAATTCTCGTATGTTTTCTGTGAATGAGTTTAGACTTGTCTTTACGAACTACGGCATAAAATTTCAGTTCTTGTTTTTTTTTTTTTATTTTTTAAGATAAACGCAGTAGGTATAAGGGATAAGGGTATATAGGATACGTCGACGGTTTGGTATAATTTTCCTGAGTTTCCACTCAGTATAGTCATCCATTTTCAAATACATTCCATGGCTTCGAACTAGAGTTATGTATGCCAAGTTTTTACATTCTAGCTTAGCCGTCGATGGGTAAGATAGGCGACAGAAACACAGAAACAGGCTTATGAAGATGCTAAGTGAACTTGACAACAATTATTTCTTCATGTTACAAACCTCAGTATGAATTAGAATGCATCAGTATATAGTTAGTATGGTTTCATTCTAAATATAGATTTTTCGTATCTATCACACTGCGTAATGCAGAGGATATGTGCAAAGTTTGTTGAATTAACCCCTAGATTTTCATATGTCAAATAATTTACGAAATGTTTGCTGTTAAAAGTAATTTAATATTCCAATGTGCTCAGGAAATCAAAGCTCATCAATCATTTCATTCATTCACTCCATTTATATTGATTGATTAATCTTGCTTCCTTTATCAAGCTTAATATTTTTCAAAACAATTTAGTATTTGGCTTAAATAATATGCATCCAACAATCGCTTCAAACTGATGGTAACTTTCATTCGCTTATCTGATAAAGCATCAGCTTTTGCTGCGTGTCTTTGCAAATATTCTGATTTATAGTCAAGAAAATTAAATGACAGCTTTACGCTTGTCTGCTTCTTAATTTGAATAAATTATGAAATAAATAAAATTATATAGAAATTAAATTAACATAAATTAGAATGAATCAAATTAAATTCTCAAAGAAACGAATTCATTTATGCCATAGAAAACTTTCATTGCAAAATTGTTGTATCAAGTATGTGAGCTTATTTTTCGATTCCTTTTAACGAATGACGACAAAAGAAAAAAAATGGTTGGAATTAATTAATTACTAAGTACGACGTATATTTTTTTTATACTTTAGATGGGTGATCCGATAACGAAAGGAAAGCAGATGTGAGATTAGATTGTGTTAGCGTAAGCAAGTACGGTGGGAGGGTTGCTTAACTACGGCTGCTTTAATACGTAGATTTTTATTACCACATCTTTGCACCCTGCCCTGTACATAGAATAAGGCAAAAACAGTATACTAACCATGGCATAAGGAAATTTACAAAATTGCCTTGACTGAAAGAAAAAATTTTTGAAAACTTATCCCCCTGCAGACTAAAGTTAAAATCATATTTTACTAAAAAGAAATTTCAAAACGTAGATGACAGCCTACATGAGGTAAGCAGTTAATGCTAAACAAATCTTTTAACAAAGGTAGTTACTTTCTCTGTTCATATATGTGAAACTGTGACTTCTCTATATAAACTTAAATGCTTTTAAGCTATATCTACCAGCACGAATCAGTGTCGTAGGCCTTATATTGTGTTCTAAAAAAAAATAAATAAATAAATAAAAACGAAAAATGCCAAAGGGACAAAACGTTCCTGATTAACTCGAAAGATAGTGCTGTCGTTGCGTATTTTATGAAAAACAATGGACGCACTGTATATCCGAAGGGCAAAAAAAATAAATAAATAAATAAAAAAAAATATTAATGAAAATAAGAAATCCTAACGAGTAGCCGAGTAGATAAGAATCGTGAATCAGTGTTCGCCGTTCGAAATCTTCGTGCGGTAGAATTTTCTCAGGCCGTAGCTATAGTAAGTGCTTAGTAAAGCCGTAATAATTACCCATTGGGCAAAGCCACTATGATGCGAGTATCTCTCCATTTCCTAATTTTTCGTCATTGGTCTCAGACTGTCATCGTGTTACACGAGAATAGTGATAGGTCATATTTAGAAAAAAAAAAAAAAAATCACGATACATGCTAAACGAATTATTAGTTTTGACGTTCAAGCTTAATGTCAATGGCGGCCAATGCCCTTGTGAAACAGTTAGCTGGTCGTAGTGCGGTATAAGTTGTTCCAAGGAAAGAGAGGAGAGTGACTGACAGTACTTCGTGCGATTGAGCAAAAAAATCCAGCATCATATGCCATGATGTAGTCGTCTTTCAGTATAGTGCCATTGGAAGCAATATGGCAAATCTCGCCTAGACTCACTCGCTAACAGCACCTAAACGAATTATTTTATCCTCCTCCCTCTATTGACCAGACCCTATTATTTCCGATCAACTATCATTGCAATCGTTGAAATGGCGTGCTAGGCTTCAATTTTGATGAACATTTTTGAAAAATGGCTTAACCTCAAAGATACAATTGCTTCGGAACATTTATTCCTTTTTAGCCGGGTAAGCCAATTTCTTGAATACCTTACCACTTTGCCCATACGCTATTGTTTATTTATTTTTGTGATAAAGTATCAAAATTTATATTTTGTTTTGATATAATGATATATCTTTGATTTTCGAGTTTTTATAGAAGAGTGGAAATAAAACGTGAACGGATGTAATCAAAGCTTACCAACATTCGTTTCCTTGCCGACGAGATTTCTTTTTTTTTTTTTTCATCTTTTTTCGTCATAATATATAGCAAAAATTAGGCTTTGTTGCCATATAACGGCTTAGTTTTCTTGAGAATGCTTATATCGGATGGGAAGCAAAAAGTTTTTATATAAAGTCGGTCGAAAAGTTGGCAGAAGTTAATTCTGAATATCAAACATTTATCATAAAAAATCGCCATATAAAGGTTTACTTTCTCTGAGAATCCTTGTAAGGTATAGAGTTAAAAAAATTGACCAATTAAACCTTTTCACCTTGCTTAGCTTGCTTACTTTTCGCAGGAACGGTTACATCTATTCAATAATCTTTGCCGAGAGATTTTGAAAATTGCAAATTTTTTTTCATAAAAAGACTTTTTTAAATAATCCGTTATGTGGATAGTGGTCGTAAGAAAAAACTTGTACAGTTCATTTTCAATAACCATTGTCCTTAAATCAAGATGTTTCAGTATATCAAAGGATAATTTTTTTCGAACCAACGCAAGATACTCTCATTGTGGGTGGATCAGTAAAAGAGAAATTTTCATCAGATGCTTCTGGTAGGTGCAAGTATTATCCGTAGCATACTGACGGTGACCAGTGTTGAAGAATCATTACTCCCAGTAGAGGATGAACAAATCGACCTTCCGCCTATTAAAAAATGGATCTTGAAATTATAATTTCTTTTGTAGTTCTTAAAAGAAGCAAGCTGCAGAGTTCATCTCTGTCTCAAAGCTCCTCGTAACTATAAAATATATGAAACTACTCTGCTAAGCTGATTCACTTAACTTACACGCCTGATGCCTAAAATGTGTACACTTCTAGCGCACCATGGTGGTGTCACCAACGGCAAACAAATTAAATCAATTATTTCATGTTATCTTCAAATTAATTTTGACATAATATCTTAATTAACTCATCATATTCATTAACATTTTAAAACCACATAAAGCGTTAATTTTAATTATATTTTCTACGTTAGCGAAAATGCATTAAGCAATATAGCAACCAAATTACCAGCGAACACAAGCTACGCTATTAACAAATTAACAGCATCACTGAAATATGCAGTATATTAAATGAGAAATGAATATAGAGTGCACTGGCATAATAGAGAATTTTATTCATTCTTTACCGCTGTTCTCAGGTGGATTTGGCGCATACGTATATAAGCAGTTCTCTGTACTTATTTATTATTTATCCTTAATGTTAAATGAAATCCCTTTTATTCATTTGTTTTTTTTTTTTTTTTTTTGTTTTCTCTTGGTATGATGACATTCGCTCAAAAACCAATTACTGCAGTAAATTGTTATAATCCTTAATGAAAAATGTTCAGTTAGTAGCTCGTTAATATTATCAATTGCTTTATATATTATTTAAGAAATTTATTTAAAGCAAGCAAAAAGATCATAGTGGGTCAGGGCCCACCTTAAACCCATTTACATAAATCACGTCTATAGACGTCCACTGCGTGTGCTTGTAGACGCACATGACATCTATAGAGGTTCTATATTGTTCGTATTATAGAACAAAAAGGAAAGAGGTTTGCAAGCACTCACTGAATTTAAAATAAGCATTAACGTGTTAAATTCCCTTAACTTGACTTTTCAAAATAAAGCTTTATACGGAAAGTGATCGAAAAAGTGGTCCGATCCGAATCATTTTGAACAGCATGCGTCCGTGCACCATGTTTCATCAAAATATCTGAAAAACTGCTATAGGTTGAACAGAAGAATGCGAAACGGACGGAGGGACAGACACACTTGGATTGATTCACAAAATGATTCGGTGCGTTCACCTCAAGTAGATCTAGACGTTGTAAGCATTTGTAAAAACTGAACATACGTTCTTGGCAACGTGGCGTTCTTTTCAAAAGTTTATATTTAAGAATCTTTGCAGAAGAAACAATTTGTTTTCGATAATTAATCGTTTCCATTACAAGAACACATCCTGTAGCAAATTAATCTCATTTAAAAATTTTTATTAAATTCTTAAATAACTTTTTTCTAGTTAAAGAATTTCACTTAATTGACGTCATTGACGTCATTTTTCGTAAAAGCCAACCATGCAGTTTATTTCTTAAAAGCATTTCCTGTTGAAATAAAAATGCAAAAAAAAAAAAATTCCTTCTTTTTTTCATGTAATGCCCTACGTACCACATCTTTCGACGAGTTCGTTTACCCTTCTCGTATATTCACATAAACGCATATGCAGGTATACTTAAAAAACACCCACTTGCACTACACAATACACTTATTTCTTATTACTTTATACGGTTGTTGAAATTGCATGGAAAGCCCTTTTGATTTTCTGCTTGTCTGGGTATATAAAAAAAAAAAAAAAAAAAAAATGTTGGGGTTGATTTTTTTTTTTTTTTTTTTTTTTTTTTTTTCTAAATAATATTAAGGAGGTTTTTAACCTAGTTTGTTGTTTTTCTTCCAATCGAATATGCAGAGGGCAAAGAAATGATTTAGATAGTTTTATAAAGGAATTTTAAATTCCAACTAAGCGAAGCGAATGAAAAAATTATATTCACCTTATAATGCCACCGATTGATTAAATCAATGGATTGGAAATATCTCGTTAAGTAGGAGTGTTGTCAATTATTCAATAGAAAGTCGTCTTCCTGTCAAATCTATTAAATATGAAATAAATGCCAAGCCTCAGACGAAGCGGTTAAGATGCGTTTTTTCAAGGAAACTTTAACTTTTTTTCCTAGACGTAATGTCAGACAATATCTACTATGGTTGGTAAGTTGAACTTTTATTTACTTTGGTTAAAATAGTCTCGTGCTTACAATGCTCGCTTCGGACTTTAAGCCTTCGCCGGAGTCATAAAGTGTCAGTTCGTACTTGTAAGGGTGAACAGTAGCGGAAAGACAGACCGAAAGGTAGATTTATTGATTAATTCCGAATCCTATGCTAAAAGCTTATACAGATGTATTTCGTGAGTTTTCGAACCTTAAGCCTTCGCAGGAGTCATAAAGTGGCAGTGCGTACTTGCAAGCGTGAATAGCAGCTGAACGACAGACCCAAAGGTAGATTTATTGATTAATTTCGGAACCTTTGCCAAGAGCTTATATAGATGTATTTTCGGGGCTTCTATAGATAGGCTGTACATCCACGATCTGAAACTTGGGTATAACCAAACTGAAAAGTACAAAAATATTTAAATATTATGACTAATAACTTTTAAGCAAACTCGATATGGATAAAGATTCAAGTGAGTATAATAACAGTTTATTTGCTATAATGAAAGTGTTAATCGGGAGTATGCATATTACTCATCGATGATTAATCAATCATATTATAATAACGTATATTATACGTTATTTTATTGAGAGTAATAATAAATTATTATTTTTATTTTTTCGTTAAAATTCAAATTTAATTAAAAAATATTTGTTACAAAACTAGATAATCCAATTATACGTCGTTACCATTTTCGTTCTTTTGCTTTTTCATATCGGCCGATAAGAACTTCGTTGTTTCGAGACGAAATAGCCGTACATCTATTTTCCCACATCTTCATCTTTGCAGAGCTGCTGAGAGGCTAAATATGACTTCATCGATCTGAATCAATGCTTAATAGAAAGATGAAGATGTGTACAATGATCCGTGACCGGGAGAAGTTCCCAGCCTAAGCTGAAAATCACTTCCAAGATTGGTTTTGCTAGAGACGGACGAACGGACGTTGTAGATTTCCATTCAAGACAAACATTTCTTGGACAAAACATCATCTCAAATCACCTTGTAACTGTTTTGTAGGCTTTCGTTCCGAGCTAAATTAATGATTTCGGTAACATCCTATATCATATATAATCTATTAATTCCCAAATGGTTCCTTAAATATTTCTAGCTGAGATCCATCTCTTTAGAATTTAATATAAGAGGAACGAGAGCCTGTACACTACTGAAAGTTATACCATACAAGCTCCAATGTCCAAGATACCCAAAGTTTCGGTGAATTGCATGAACGTCATAGGTACGTTTTATGGAGCTGTCAATTGCTGTGAGAAGAATTTATCGGTACATCCAATACTTTCTTATTTTTATTCTTTGTTGTCTGTTTCGCGCTAATTACAGATTTTTTTTTATTTTTTTTTTTTTTTTGCACAACAATTATAATCCGTTATCCACATGGTAGCTGTATGTATAGCTTAGTTTTTCATTTGTTATATTGATCGATATACCATACCTCACACTCTAGTACACAGTATTGAAAATTGCCGAGATGGGAGAGCACAAATTATCGTTATATGTTCAATATGTTCTATTGTACCTTTTTATTGTCTTTTTGTGCGCCTTTGGAGAATTGTTTTTATGTAATTTTTCTGTTTTTTTATTACTTAATTTTCTATTTTACTGCTTTTCAAATATTTTGACAACTGCAGTGAACATCCAATTTTACGGTAATCAAATTGACAGTTTTGTCTTTTTTTTTTTTTTATGTTACTATCATTGATTATATTATTTTGAGACAATACATCATTAATATTTTTGCTGCTTGGCAAAGCAAAGCTGATATGACATAGTTGCACACTGTTTACATATGTATAACGAAGATGTCAAAATGACGTATCCAGGTTAATGTACATATTTTTTTTAATTGAAATTACAGGGGAAATAAATTTTATTACTTAAAAAAAATTTTATTTAAATTAATACAAAATTTATTTAAAAATTTTTTATAAGAAATTTGCTTTGGCTAAGTCGCCACGAAAGAAATATCGTGCTTATAAAACTCTTTCCGAAATTCTTCTCTTTTCAAATTTGCTCCTTATGACAACTTTACTTTATAAAATTTGTTTTGAAATTGAATAAATTTTTGCTGCGAATTTCGTTTTCTCTACTTCTTGTACTCGACATCAGTTGCTGTAATTAAGCATTAAATTTTTGTGAACTTTTGCTTATCACCCTAGATGGGTCCAATTTTAATTTTAACATTTCTGAGTCGACGTAACTTCCGTTTATTCAATAATATTCAACATATATTACCGAAATTTAGAGTACTGATCTGTTTTATCTTTAGGATAAATGCCCTTGAAAACGCATTCGAATGTGTTACCAAAAAAGTTTTTCATTTCTACTTCCACTTGCTTTACAAGGGTACATTATATGTTTATGAATGTATGCGAAATCAAGGAGAATTTGAAATAAAACCACCTTTTATTATACCGATCTATTGAAAATCACTGTTGGAATCGATCTAAACTATCTGCCCATCTGTCTGTCCGTTTCTCCTCGTTTTCCTACAATCCGCAATTTATCAGACAATTCGATGAAATTTGAAAAGCTGGCGAATAAGCCCACGTTTCAGGTAACGGCTTACTTTGAAAAGTCATTGTATAACTAATTGTAGAACGACGCAGAGTACTTTATGGTAGACCATGGCTCACTATAGTTTTTTTACTTGTTAATATGTCTCGTCAATAATCGATGAAAAATATTATTATTATTATAATTTTGATGGACTAATGACATAAATATTTCGCACTAGCAACATCGGCACTGTTGTCTCGATTTTAAAAAAGGATTGTTATATATTAAATCCAGCAGTTCTAATAAAGAAAAACTTTAGGCAGTCATAAATCTTTTGCTTCATTGCAAGAATTCGTCCACAGTTGCAGATTGGAGAAGAAAATTTCCGAGGGATCCATAGATATGTTGGAATTGTATGTTCAAGTCGAATTTCTGCATGTGTTTTGATTAAGTCTTGATTATGTCAATATTAGTTGGATATAATGGGGAAACTGGGTGAGTGGCAGCAGAAAAGTAGTAATGATGATAGCGTTGTAAATTCGCTTCAATAATTTTCTCCTTAGCTTTCCTTCTATTGTACCTTTAGTGGTTCCGGTTTTCCATGGTATCGTCCGTTGGACGTGCAGGAGTATATTAAAAGATGTGCAGAAGAATAATAAAAGAAGGTGCAAGATTTTGATAGGATCGAATTGTCTTTTAAGGTTGTTTCGTTATATATATTCCTTCAAAATTTAAGATCTAATGTCTTTTCATAATTTCTGCGTTTTGACTTTCAAATCTGCTGCTGTAAGTTCGAGTTACGCGGCCGCTTCCACATATAAGCATTCGTAAAAAAAATAAACTTTGATGAAGCGATAAGAGATAAATTTCCAACGAAGATCATAAGTTGAGAATTGTATCAGAGCAAGTTGTGCAGCGTGCTCTCAATAGTCGATCTAAGTAGGCCTTATGACTTTTGATAGCTTCCATAAAATTTACTGTTATAGTTTCAAAGCCAATCCTTCATATGACAATTGGCTATACACTACATAATGTTCAAAATAATAAACGAGAGGAACAGTGCTTTTCGGATATATAAATTTGATTTACGTATGAAAAGTTCTCTCCCAACTGTCCAACAATTTCCATCAGATAATTTAAGTTTAGTTTTAAAACAAGCTCGATTCCATTGTTGGTTTTAGCAATGTTTTTCTAGCAGAAGTTTGTTACAGCTTGCATTTTGATAGCAATACGTAAAGCGACTGCATTGTGGTTTTGTTGTAAACAAAAAAAACTTCCTATTCGCACACGAAATGTTCTTTGCTGTAGTAATTTCAAACAATTCATATAAATCCATCTGTCTTGTAACTACGATACGGTATGATATGTCTAAAGGCAACAATATTTAAATGGACATCATTTACATTTATTCTAAAGAAATAAGCAAATCATCTAATGCAACATTTGTGCTCGTTAGAGAATTTATATATCTACTGGCAGGGATAAGTTAGTTGCGCTAAATGTTTGCAACATATAGAATTATATTTCAAATATGCAAAGTAAAGTGTTATACATAGGCATGAACAACATGAACAGAGGGGCTCATGGGTTACTGATTAAAGTTGAAAAAGTAGGAAAATACAAAAAATGAAACATTGGTTATCTTCCTTTTTCCTTTTTAAATTATAGTACAATCCGAAAAATTAACAATTTTTACTTTGCAGATATATGTTTCCTCGATAAAATTTACATATCAAATACGAAACTGAACAAAATTAAACTAATGGCTCGTTTACAATTACGAAAAACACAAATAAAGAGCTATGTCGGTCATCTGCAAAATATTTTCACATTGTATTTAAGATATGATGTATCATATGAACGGAGCGTCGCTCTATCTCTCTATCAAGTTCCATGCACACAAACTACTTATGCATACAAAAAAAATATTCTGTGCAACATAAATATATTTTCTTTCTTAACTAATTTCCATTTTATCCAAGAAAGGAGCAGAGGGAATTATAAATAGCAATAAAGTATAGTATTTTTGAATGGTTAGAAATAACATTCTCTTCCTTTTTTTACAAAAAGTCCCCCTCATGCAGTCAAAATTCGTGTGCTCTTACTCTCTCTTATATTACCTACCTAAAAAATTACATAAAATTTAAAATATTTAATTAATAGCCTGCTATATTACATAATATATAATCGTTTCACCTACATAAACAACACCCATTTTAAGCCTATGAGGTTTTTGAGGTTTTTTCTTATGCGGTTTCTATACAACATTTTTGTATGCATTGACATACATATGCGTAGCTGCACACCCATACATGCCTGAAAATATATGTGGTAAATCACACAAAATACTCATCATTAACATAATTGCTTGTATTATTTTCCTTATGCACGTGTAATGGTGAGTAAAATTGGTTATGGTCTTGTAGGCGTGGTTGATTTTTGCGGTTTGTCCTTTCATTGTCCATTAGTGAATTATAATTTATTACGAAAAACACGTAATAAATGAATCTGCTTGTTTGATTATCATTCTACAACAACAGACAAGGGCGTATGAGTAACGTTTATTCTTTATAAGGAAATTCATACGCCTTTGACTGAAATGCATGATAAAAAGTAACGATTGCGTTCATGCGATTGTACAAAGTTACGTGCGTGCACATTTCGCTCTGTTCGATAGAGACACATATATAACGATTTAAAATTAACCATAGAAAATCAATACTAATTCAATTAAAGAGCACTTTTTGGTCGTTTATCGTGGGAATTTGCAGTTGTTAGCTAAGAAAAAGTTAATCGCAAGTAAATAGAAAACAAGAAAAGCCTTTCACAAATTTCTAACAATAGCGAGATGCATCGGCACGCGTAGTCCTAAGAATTTCACATGACATCTGATTCTAATTGCTATCATTGTTGTCCTTAGAGCAGGTTTATGAAAAATATCGAAGGTATTTTCGTATAACCAAGGAAACAAACCAGCAACTAAAACACAGACGATTCTAAAAAAAAAACAACAAACATGGGAAATACTGTTATTGTAGGACCTTTCAATTTGATTTTAAGGAAAATAGATTTAT
The DNA here is from genome assembly GCF_014805625.2 of Glossina fuscipes. Taxonomy (NCBI): domain Eukaryota; kingdom Metazoa; phylum Arthropoda; class Insecta; order Diptera; family Glossinidae; genus Glossina; species Glossina fuscipes. The sequence continues at coordinate 23,231,890 of NW_023998416.1, forward strand.
GGCAATTCTTTGAACTGAATAATTAATTTTGCGATCACAACTGTAGTTATGTAGGATGTATTCAGTTTCATTAATTTGATCTTAGTTTTAAAGAAATATTACAATTTAAGGTTATACAATTATCAGGTATTCAAAAGCAATCATTAACGATAATCTCCTTGGAAATCCGTCATTGATATGTTTTGCAATTGTATGGCTCAGCCTGTGATACTTTACTATATAACGATTTTTCACAAAAAAGGTTGTTGTATAGATAGTGGTCGAAGAAGTAGTTCGATCGGGGTCATTTTAAACAGCGTTCGACCTTTTGTCGATCTATCAAATTTCATCTCAAAAATTGGGCAAACGGATTGGTGCAGAAAGTTTTTCTGAATCAATCATGTTCTTCAAGGTGTTGCATACATCCGCACAAACTTAATACACTCTTGTATCGCAATGTGTTTAGGATATAAAAGTGATGGAAAAACGAATTCAAAACAAAATCAATTATAAATGAATAGCGGAGAAAAGCCACTGCCTCTGCATAGCTTTAGTTCTCCTATTCCGAAGCAAACAATCAAAAACTTGGTAGCCGATAATTATTAAACTATTGAATTTTATTTACGAATCATAAGAAGCTTTAAAGAGTAACAGCTAATTTAGATATGGCATAAGCAAGACGCGCATGATAAGGATTTAATAGGATTTAAAGAATCCGTTATTAGAAAGAATTACAATTTAACTGAAATTTTTGCAAAGGACATTGAAAACTTCACAATTATATATATACTGATTAAATTTTCGGCAAATTGAATTTCTAGAAGACCAATTAGGCCTATTTCACCTAATAAAGCCATTATGACTTTTATTAACTTCGCCAGATCCCTCGGGCCAGTCCCAATAAGAAATGCTTATGAAGTTCTTCTAATGAATCCATATAATATTTATTATGAGCCCATTAATCTTTTTAGAAAAACGCAATTCTTCTTCTTCGTCCTTAAGCCAAATCTCCAAAGACTAACCCACAATTTGTTACGCGTCAGTTACTCATGCGGTTATTCAGTGATTGGCGTTAAGGATTTGGACTAAGGGCGAAGAACAAATAATTTTATTGCATCCACATGACATCTGTAGCAAGAAGACCAAGCTTATGTATGGCCTTTTTGCAACTTGTGTTGACGAAATTTTCTCTTCAAGGCGGCAGATAAATAAATCGAGTAAAGTACTTAAACCTAGATTTGAATGAAATCCATCAATTAATCAATTTTTCGGTTTAGCTTTATGCTTCTGTGTATGGATGGACATCCCAAGGCGAGCATCCAAGACTTTTATTTCGTTAGCAAAACTTCAACGAACCCTAAAAAAAAAGTAAACACAATATTGATTATTAAAAATCCTTATGGTCTCTCAAAAATAAAGAACTTTTTCTTCTATTCTTAGTCCATATTGAGAGAGAGATGCCCGGGATTGAACAAGTCAAAGTCGTTAGCACAATATTTGCCAAAAATAGTCATCCATACGCAGCATAAAATTTAGGATTTTGTGCGTCAATAAGAAAAATTTATTTAATAATTTATGCTAATAAGTAAGAATTCAAAAAAATGCTCAGCACGTTCTTCTTGTCATATCAGCAAAGAATTGGTTTTACCCAACTCTCGTAATGCTAACATACCATCCTTGTTAGACTTAATAATTCATATATAGACATAAAAATACTTGGCTTAAATATATGTATATATATATATATATATATATATTAATTTCTTTTATCTATGGTTTTGGTCACCATTATCTCAACTTTGGAAATATCATATTCTATTATATTACCCTATAAATAACGGAAATTAAAGAGCTTATCTGCTATAATAGAAATTAATGCAAATGATTTATGTGACATATTCCCTATTTTTGCAAGCACTTTGGTGACTATCTTAAATTCAGGCTGAATAATATTACAATTTATTTTATTAAGCCACATAGCTATAATAATTATTATTCTAACCAGCGCCCGCATCACTTTTCGCCTTTACTTCGATCGCCCTTAGTTCAGATACAAAACATTATAGTTTAAAGCTTAATCAACCGAGTTCTGTTTTGTTTTTATAGAATTTCCCTAAATTCGCCTGAGGAGTAATTTTGATAGAAAACACGGATTATTTTATAATTAACAAATGACAGATAAATAAAGGTGAGTTGTACAGTAAAGGGTTATCTACGGAATAGTATATGGGGTTAAAATCTCAAATTTGCTTAACTTCTTTACTTCTTTACGACGCATGTAAGTAGTCGAGAGCTTCTTAACATCGAACTCAGCTTTTAAATAAAACCATCCAAAGACGTTACCCCGCATGATATGAGCGTCGTATTCTGATCATCACGACCAGAAATTGATGACTAATGCAGTAATTGATTTGTTCCCCATGCTCGATGGCGTGTGGTATCGTTCTATCCAAACCACATATCGTCCACATCTGTATGTTGCAATTTACGCATATACAATGGATATTGCTTCACTTTGCACTTCTATTTTTTTCTATTTTGTCGTTGTCGAAAAAGTGTAATCTGCATTGATAAGAGAACGCATTTTCCTTTGTGTATCCAAAATTCATCTAGTTTGTTCGTTGCTCTTCTACTGTATTTTTACCGGCTTGCAGGTAATCAATAAATACAATTTTTTCGCATCCCCACGAACTTATACCCTAAACGATTGCGACTGAAGCTATGATAGCAACAAATTGTTTCTTGTGAAATCATTTCGATAAATGATTCAGAAAGTCCCAACCGAAGTTAGAAAATGTATCATCCTATTAATTGGTTTCTATGTACTGACCCATGTAAGAGTGCGGGAGAGAGAAGAGTAGGTACGATATGAGATGAGGTTGTAATGAGATAACTTGACGAAATTAGAAGAATATTCTCTCAAGCAGATTAGTATGGTAAATACACATTCATAATGATAAAATTTTATGAGGAATCTGACAAGGACAGATGGACGGATCATGACGTGCGTACTTGTCATACACAGTTAAGTCGTTAAATAAACCAGCGGTCGTCCATTATCACATTTATCCAGAACTTAATTAAAAATTTATTTTCGAACCAAAAAAGCACTTGTGCGACCACATTTTAATCCAATTCCGAATTCAAATTTTCTACTGTAAGGAATTTTTATCCCACTTTATTTACCGCCTGCTCGCACTTATCAATGCAGTTGAATTAAAATTTACCTATCGAATCTATCGTCGAACTATGCAGGGTCGCTACACTACCGTAGTGTACAGAGGAGCATTTTCCCCAGACAAATTTCATCGTATGCTCATAAATTCCCTTCTCAGCGAATATTTTGGAATGGAAATACGACAAATTTTTCTCGTCGCGTCCTCCTTAGATATCAGTAAACGACTTCGCCCGCATAATTTCCACTATTCTAACAATATAATAATAATAAGTAATTATACGTAATAGCTTTCACTCATTTATATGCCGCACCGAAATGTATTGACTGATCTCTTATGCTAGCTCTAAGAATATATATGTCATCTTCCTGCACAAATTTCCAAGTTTTAAAACACACTTTGAAAGTATATTGTAAACATAATCGTACTTACGCGTGCAAACTTGGTTAGGTAATATAGAACATTTGATGCCGCAATATGTACATAATGTGTAAACGTTAACGGCATTTCTATTGTTATATTAACATTTATTTGGCGAGATTCATATTATAAAACAATGTAGATTTCAGGCCACTTCAATTTGCCATATCAGCCAACCTGTTTTGGAAATTATATTTGTTAGCGAACATAAACAAACGCAACAATATAAAATACATTTTCAAATACTTTAGAAACTTCCATAGAAAATGGCGACAAAATGCTTTCATTTTCCGTTTCTACGACCTCCTTTCTAATTTTATCACATATACTCGCAAATATAACGCATATATGTATATGTATACTCTTATGCATATATCTATATATATTTAGTTAAAGTGTTATCTCACAGACAATAAAATTTCATATAAATAAACATCCTATATATATATATATATATATATAGATAAATATGTATAGATGTATATAAGTGTATATAAGTGTAAATGTAGACAGAATGCATTCATATACATTCACTATATACTAATTTATATGCATTCTATATATAATACAAAACTAGCAGAAGGATATAGAAGAAGAATATGGCAAAAGGAAGGATTTAAAGAGTATAGCATAGCAGTGAGCATATATAGTAGATTTTAATTTATTTCCACAATGAATACACACGTACATATACATGTACATGCATACATACATACGTTACGAACATATAAACGCCTAAACAATCATTTGTTAGTAGGGAGTGCTACTAAAGCAAACGTTTAAACTTGAAGAAGAATGCTTGGCATGTTCATTTCGATATATAATGTTATTTTTATTTATACACAAATCTTTCATCCGTCGCTTTTTTATATAATAGTGCGCTATATACAAATATATATGCACATATATATTATATACATAAGAGACCATATACATATTCATATTCATACATATACATTCAATTTAAACATAGGAAAATGGTCAGGTATGTATTTTCAGGTTGTGTACCGTACCCGTATATAAACCACACGTATATAGAAGGATATTTTTGTTACAGTTGTAATATGTTTTTTTTCCATTTTTTTTTTATAGTTATTCTTACCCGGGCTTATATGTGTATTCAATAATAAAACTCCCTTGAGAAAAAGTCTCTTTGCAAAAAAAGAGAGAGTTTGCGCCGTAATATCAAATAGTTACTCTTCGATGAAATTTCTCTTGTATTTCTCTTACGGTCCCTTACCTTTAGTTCTATTAAAATGTTAAGCTTATACAACTTAAATACGCAATATAGTATATACTTTTTTTTTTTTTTTTTATATGTAAAAAGAATTTCTTTACATCCCTGCTTACAGCCCTTTTTTTTTTTTTTGTTTTTTTTTTTCTCATCTGTCCTCTCTGTTGCGATCTTTTTCTAACTAATTCTTGTTAGGCTTAAGAGGACTTTAAAAAATTACTTTTTTTTTTTTTTGTTATTCTTGCAGTACCATTAGTTATTGCGCTGCCGCGACTACAATTGTTCTGTTGCAGCAATTTAATTGAGGTCGAAAGTTTAAAATAATATAACAATACACAGCTTGCATGTGTAAAAAGGGTGGCAGGATTTGTATCTACCCTTTCTCCTCTGCTGCTACAGTCATTATTGTAATAAAAAGGAAGGCTTCACAATTTACTTTACACACACAATAAACAAGTTTGAAACGTTCCATCTGAAATAATCTTCTTTTCTTAACTTAAACCTTTTTGCGCGGGTATTGATTGTTATTACTTTTTAAAATTTCATGATAATAAAGCAAAGCAGGCGAGAGAGCTTTATTATTAATAGCATTGGTATGGAATTTTGCAGGACCGCCCTTTAACGGAAGTATAAATGAAAATCGCAATTTTTTCTTAATTACGTTTTTTTGTTTTTTTTTTATTCTTACCTAAAATGTAGAAGATGAAGAAAATTTTTCTTCTTCATCTTCTGATATACGTATGATATAAATATTTAGTTACTGAAGAGAAAGAAGTGTCAAAATTGTATTCGACCGCGGCCGAATCTTTTATATCTCAACATTGTTATTCTAAAGAAGATTAAAAAGAAAACTCTGAAAGCCAGAATGTAGTCAATCGGTAAAAGGACCCGCTCATGGCCCATTTTCAGGATGAACCTGCATGTAACCAATATTTTTTACCATAATTTAAGCAGACATCTCTCCATCTTTGCGATCATGAGTACGTTCGTTACTGCAATTAATAAAAAGGTGGACAGACTGACTGACAAAAATTTCTAGAACGATATAGATTTGATATTAATCAATATCGTCTACTACGCTAATCTACTATCACTAGTAAATTGGTACGAATTCTTGAAGATGTTTTGTCAAAAGAATGAAATTTTAATATTCTGCAATACTGAGTAGGCTGAATTGTAGCCGACTTATGCGTGCTTATACTGGTGCTGTAGGGCAAGGACCACCCTAAACAATATAAATGCAAATTTTTATCGTTGTATCTGCTATAGGTGTTATCGTTTATAATTAACAAACGTATTTTTAAAAACAAAGATCTCTGGTTATGTGATCGTGTCCTTTGATCGATTCCAATGCAATTTCCAATCTTTTTAGCAAAGTCAAAGTCGATTGCTGTATTTTTGCCACCAGGAGAATGTGTGCAGCAGACATTACAAAGACGAAGAGACGGACATGGTTGAAACGATTCGCAATTACTTGTTGCGTACGCTTGCGTGATCTTCTGCAATCACGTTTCGACAAAATGCTCATTCATCCTGCGATAATGGATATAAAAAGCTTTTTCCCGCACGTTGTTTTGGGTAAACATATTCGCTTCAAGTTTGCAGTTAGTATTTTATTATGAGTTGTATATCCACAATCCCCTTAGCTACTGCGATGAAGCGATGTTCTTTCTTAACTTTGATCTGTGGTCCTGATCAGAATATGTCAAATTCTTCACTTCACATTTTCCAACTTTTGCACCTATGATCCTTGCAAAAATAGACAAATAGACGGAGATAGACAAGTATTACATTGATCAAAAATATACATACATCTTGAGGTAACTCTGAAGTCGATTTTTGGGCGCTACCAGCACAAGAGATTAGCAGGTTTAGTCAATCATTGTCCCTGATGGCAAATGTAAAAAATAACCAATCTTCAGTTATTGCTATCGTTACCACCTCGCACCTCGCCTTAATTTTCACAATAACAAAAGATACATCATTTCTCTTTATAATAATTTATATACGAAAGTTTTCAAAGGTGTTTTTAAGAATTTTTCAGCTCACGTAATTTTTATTCTTGCTATTGCCTTCCTATAAAAGGGAGGAAAAAAAAGTTTTTTAAATTTTCTTTGTCATTATATCCTAAGTGAAAGAAACAATTGATGAACTTTCTTTTTTATTTTACCAAAACGTGACAGATTTGAGAAAAAGAAAAATTCAAGCATCTTGTGTGAATATTTCCTTGCGTACAATTTCTGATATTCTCAACTATACAATTCATTCATCCTCACTCCATATCTGTCTCTATGCTACCTAAGAAGTATATAATGCAAATAAATTGAATTGAATTCCGCAGTAAAATTTCATTATGGAAATAGATATATATGAGATTTGTTCAAAGATTTCGCGCAATTTGTATATTTCTAAAGCGATAAGTGTTCAATGCATTTTTCTCTTTTGTTGTTGCTTTCACGAACTTCTTATACTCACTCACATGAACTTTTTGTGTATAATTCGGCAGCCAATTTCTTTGTTCTCTCACCTTATTAAGTAAAGCCAGCCAGCCATTTTGTTTTCTCGCCCTAACGTAAACAAGACATTCTCTTCTTAATTACATAGCGTCATCAAAAAAGTTTTCTTCTTTTAATTTATAATGTAAACTAAACGGTAAAAGATATTAATTTTTCGTTTATTATAGATATTGGTTCATGGCATTTAAAAATGATTTCTTGTAAATAGTCACCTTGAGGTACTGCTAAATAGGATCCTTGAGAGGTCCTTGAGACTAATGCTCCAATACTTTAACGTAATTCTAAGGAAAAAAACCTAAATGAGTCAGGCGTTGTGGGAAACTCACGTAGGCATTTTTGAAGATTTCAAGGTCGTTCGTTGATCATTTCTTCTAATAAATTGATGGTCCCACAAGATGTATGGCATGTTGTAACATTTTGTTAAAACCATATATCCAAGTCCAAGTCGAAATCATTTAATTCGGGCCACTGAAAATCAGTAACCATATATCTGTAATTTCAAGTCCAAAAACGGTATATATACATGCAATTCTTTTAAGAACAGCAGGTATGTTTTCTGTGGTCCAAAAGGACAACCGCCCGTATTCACGAAGTCTTTTAAGCAAATGTGAGTTTCATTGTGAATTCATTGCTTTCGTAATAAGATATAATAATTTCTGTACCCTATTCAACACAATGCTAAGATGTAAACAATATACTGGAGCAGCTTGTTTGATTTGCGGTTATTTGCGGAACCACGAAAAGAATAACGCTGTACAAATACAATTCAAATTCAAGGAAGAAGGAGATTCATGTGTAGCGTGCACAAAAGCTGCGATCAGCAATTTGTAAAGTGACACTTGGTACTTTCTATGTACACACGATTCTAAATCTGATGGTCTGTCATCTGCCTATGCCGTAGTGAAATCTTCTGGAGAAGTTTTGCTTAATCAAATACTCAATAACAATGCTTCAATTATCGTAATTAACGCCAGGACAACCGCAAAAAGAATTCTTGTCATTGATAGTCTCTATGTCCGGAATTGTGCCAACTTCGGGCTGGAGCATAATTAAGAAATTAAGACTTATCACCGACACAACGTGCTGTGATAAGATTAAAACGCTTTGGATCATATCGATTTATTGGAAAATAAGCAAGCTGATCGAACGGCTAAATCTGCTACTTCGTCATCTCTACCAATATATGTAGATAGATATCGTGCAAAACTTGGACGTTCAAAGTTATATTAAAAGAAAATTTAAAGAAAAAATTCTGCAAGCAAATCTACAGTACTACGATCAGAACAACGCCCCTCTTAGGTCCAACGAATAATGACGAAGTCGCGAAAACATTTGCGGGAATTACCATTGGCCGTGCAATTGCAACTTAACACTAGTGCATCGTTTATTTATTTATTCTTCTCCAGTCTGCAATTGTGAACATAGTCTTACAATAAAGCAAATTCCTGCCTGACTGTCTAAAATTTTTCTTTTATTACAAAAATCTCATTTGGAACAATTAACCCAATGGACTTACTGAAGTCAGCTGCGACATGTAATATCAATTTAATAAATTACTTTATTCATAGCTATTTAATTTTCTTTTTTAAAATACAGCCGACACCCTATGATGGAAGTGCTCGACATTTTTCTTTTACTCCAAGAAATTATTTCATTAGTCTAAAAAAATTTATTGTAATAACAATAATAGTTCTTGTCTGAAATATCGATTAAATTGTTTGCAGATATTATGGAATACCTTTGATCTCAATCATTTCGTTCATTTTTCTGGTGTAAAGGCAATGAAGGTTAATAATGGAATTTAACCTCTAAGGATATTTTCATCTTCAAAGGCTTTGTTTTTTTATCCCGCAAATGGTGAATGTATAGACGCTTGTTTTATTCCTAACAAACCCAATAAAAACTACATTTAATTCTTCTTCTTCTTTTTCTTCTTCTCCTATCAACAATCGATAATTCGCTGAGAAATGATACAAGTTAAAGCCAAGCAATCTTTTTGGCAACTAATGCAAAGTGAATTTTGATTTCAAACAAATTTACCAACAACAAGAAAACAAGTATTAAGCAATTAAAGCTTAAAGAGATCGATCTATAAATTTAAAAATTTCCCAAAATTATCGTAATCAAGCTTCTTATAAGGGAGTACTTGTTAAAATTGTTTTAAAATTAATTTGACATAAAATTAAAGCATTTCTGATATTGTAAAACAGTAAAACTGCTCCATCTAAGGAAAAATTCAAGTTCTTCTCAAGCTGCGCAAACCAACTCTGCTTGTATTGTTGATAGATTTTAAAATTTTTAAAACATTCGTAAACCATTCGCGACTTCTGAAACTTGTTATAAGGACTTTACCGTCTCGTGGATACATAAGATTTTTCGTTAGTTTGTCACTCTATAATCATAACACCCAAGCAGGGAAGGAAGGAGTTTGCGCTTGCTCCATAATGCTAACTAGCTACATCGACAACACACCACTCAAATTCGAATCGAATTTCATAATGTCATTTAGTTCGTTGAAATTGTGTGGAAATAAATAGCTTTTAAGTTCGATTTCGTCAGATCCTCTATTAATGTTTAAAAGTGAGCAAGAAAGTTTACCGTCTAAAGAACCTAGAAACTGTTTTAAGACAACTTTTCCAATTTACACTTTGATTGCCTTCAAATAAACATGTCATCATTGCCGCTCGATAAGATTACCTGATTTCATAGCATTATCAGGACAAAACCTTTCCACCAAATAACTGCAAAAAAATTTTTCAAACATTTTCTTTCCCTTCTTTTTGAATAATATTTGAAGAAACCAATACGCGTATGTTTGCATATTAAAAAAAAAGGTATTTTGGAATAATACCGAAAAATGTCATCCCAGGAGCCCATTACAGCGAGACAAGTTTAACTTAAGGCGCTCGGCGGTGAGCGATGTAATTGGTCACTGACCCCCCTCTACCGCCTTAAGGTTACTCATCGTACAACTTTTTAAGATAAGATGTTACATGGGTAGTGGTCGATAAAGAGGTCTGATCCGAACCATTCTGAATAGCATTCGCTTTAGGCAATAGCACGCTAGTGTATCAAATTTCATCGAAATGCCACAAAACTTGCGAATTGAAAGTAAAAAAGTGAAACGAACAAACGGACAGACCAACTTAAATCGATTCTGAATCGACTGGTACAAGGAAAAGTATGTCTACCGCAACTTCTCCTGGGTGTTACATATATCCGCACAAACTTTGCACAGGAAATGGCGAAGGGTATAAAAATCAACATATCTTCTGTTCGTTTAAAATTATGCCACGCCCTCAATCATCTTCCTTTATTATTCGGGATTAATGAAAAATCATTTAATTGAAAAGATAATTGATTTTCCTAATAGCGATTCCCTTCCTTCCTTAAGTGAATTTTGTGCACCCAATTCCAAACTTATGTAAACTTATGCCGTTATTAACATTCTCGGCTGCTAAAATAAAAACTAATTACAATACATATATCTTAATATGGATTTAATAATTGCTTATGTATATGTAGAAGACTATCGCGTTGAAGCATTTGATACACAACTGGGCATTAATTAAAAATCCCACATAAAATGTATTAAAACAATTGAAATAAATGAATCCTTTGTCTTAAAGCCATTCCTATTTTTCTCTCTCTCTCTCTCTCTCTCTCTTTCTGCTAATGAATCACTGTTTAAAATCCCGAAATCAAAATAATCATTAACATTTACTTACCCAAAGCAATGAACAATGCAGATAATGATAATGATGGTAATAATGATGATGCATTAAAAGCTTCACTCAAAGTTTTATATAAAACAAAGATAAGAAACACATCAAAGGCAATCATCCAACCATTTGTACATATATCTCTATCCTATCCACTCAATCCATAGGTATGTAAACATAAATTGTATGATATATGCATATGTAGGTATCTATACATAGAAGCTTGTGCTGCATAAAAAGAGATAAAATGAAAATAATGCTATTATTCATTTGTAATCATCTATGTATGCGCGTATGATACATACAGAAATATTTATATATACATACGCATATATATATATATATATATATATCCATATTCTTATATAATTATTTAAGCTAGGAGACGAGTTAAGAGGTCATTTACTATGTAATATTTTCAAGTGTTGGGAAGGCCATTCTACCATACGACCCAATCCAATACGAAATACATGAAACAAGTGCATGATTTAAAAAAGCCAAAAACTATGAAAATTAATAACAACAATTTTCTCCACAACACATTTACATTTATATATGCACCACCAACATTCGCACCATACTTTGTGTTAGTTAAATCTACCAGAATTTAAGAATTTATGGCAATGCTGTTATTTTTTGTTTTTTTTATAAATACATATAACTAATACGCATCCATTACATGTTAATACCTTAGTAGCGTGTGTGTGGTGGGTTTTCCTTTTTTTAAACTAATGGAAGTGGTCATCTCGGTGCGCACAAATAAATCTAGAAAATATTTTTATAAAAATATTTATTTATAAACCTGCAACATAACCTCAAAAAAGGACATTATTCATTGGAACTGTTCAGGGAAACTATGAAATATTCATAGCGTAGAGTTGCCAACCCTATCTATTCAGGTAATTGGAAATTTGCTATCAATATAAACACGAGAGTACTTTTTCAAAACATCGAAATTCCTGCAGGTCTTTCAATTGTCAAAGTTGCTTTTTTTGAACCTGTTATATTTTGCAAAAGTTTAATAAGCGCTAGATATCCTTATATAGATATTAAATGTAGTATTTTACTTAAAATCAAAAGACTTTACCTAAAATTTATTCCCTGAATCACTCTTATGTTTACATAAGCAGAACGCTGTAGAGAAATTTACTTCTGCTCAGGGGTAGTAGCAGACTGCTGCGCGTACACTCACTCTGTTACATAAAAACGTTTTACAGTAAATTCTCATGATTTACTTTATATTTTTGCCTACTCCATGTAAACATAGAACAACATTTTTTTTATTTGTTCTCTGCATATATATATATGTATATATTCCTAATTCAGTTAAAGGACAGAGCAACAAATACACGCTATTATCGTCGAGTTTTCAGTGAAAAACAAAAACAAAATTTACCCCATACCGTTCTCTTTCCTCTGCTAGCAAAGTAAAACGGATATGCTGGGATATTATCTCATCATGTATTCCGGAGATTTTATCTTCTTTTTTTTTTATTTTTTCTTACTACTTTACCTACCATGTACATATATATCTATACACATTTGAGCTAAATTGATTTTTTTTTAATACATAACTGGGCAAACAGTAAATGTATGCAGTATCTATCATAAAGCGCATGTCGCAAAAGAATATTTTTTTTTTCTTGTGAGAGAGAAATTTACGTAAATATCTAGATGAGTGAGTATAAGGTTGATTGTATATTTTTTTCCAAATCGAACGAAGCTCTCTTCAATTCTGTGTATATAGAGCTTTTTCAACTACCTTGATGCTTTGTTAATTTATGTACAATAGTTCCATGACGTCTTTGCCTATGTGTATGTATTAGTTACTTTGCAACGAGCATTTTCGAGTCCGTTTTTTGGGAACCACAATTTTCTGTAAAAGATAATGAACGTCTGTCCATATAAAAAATTCAAGGACATCACTAAAGTGAATTTTTCTAGCATATAATAAACGCTTTCTTTATTAAAAACCTTAGGTAATTTCCCGATACAAAATTCTGGCCTAAAAATGTATCTTTATTTTTTTAGCTTTTGCACTACTTTCATTTTTTTTTTTTTTTTTTTTTTTTTTTTGCGATACTTTAGTTATTTTCGCAATACAAACATCTTGCGTAAAAATATACACTTATGTTTTTCATCCCAGTTAGCTAACTTCTGCGCTACTTTGATTTTTTCGCTCGATATCTCTGTATAAGAGTTTATTATTATAGCTTTCTATTCTTGCATTATTAGGAAAATATAGGATGTTGATGATTTTGTCGCCTCTTCAGCGTTGTGTCTTCCATTACTCTTAATCTGCGTGATTTGCCATTTCGTTCGTTTGTTTATACATCCGTTTACATAATTTTCACTGGAATTTTCCAGACTCCAAAACAACAGAAAGAGCTAACGTGATAATGGGAATAAATAAAAGGATCGTAGTGGGCCCTGTAGTTGTTCATATAAAGACTTTTCAAACTAAGATGATTAATGGGAATTGATCGGGAAAATGAGCTGACCCGAAACGTTTTCAATAGCGTTTGGCTTTCGGAAAAATTGCAAATTAAATAACCAGAAAACAAGACGGAAGACAGACAAACGGATATGCTTATATCGATTCACAAAGTGATTCTGAAAGTAATTCCGAATCCATCGGTGTCATAAAAGGTAGACCTATCACAAGCACCTCTGAGTGTTGCCTACATCAAAAGTAACTTAACATACTCTTGTCCTGCTAGCAATTCACTTCGCGTTACGGTCATTTTCAAGAAGTTACGTTAATGTGCGGAAGGGAAATGAATATGGACGATTTTGATTAAAGAGCTGTGAACTTTTTGTATAACTGCTTGAGATGAGTGAGTGAGTGAGTTACGATGAACATAATAGGCTTTTTATTTGTTATGCTTGCAAACGTCTCTAAGAAGACGGTATATTTGCATTTATATATAGATATTTTCTTTCTTGTACCCTACATTAATTGCGATTTATGCAACACCCAGAAGAACTTGAGATGGTTACATCTTTTTCATACCGATAATCTTCCCTGTCTGTCCGTCTTGTTTTCTTGTGTTCAACCTGAAGATTACAATTTTCGAGAAATTTTCATGAAATGTAGTACAAGGACAGATTCGGTCCAAAGAAAAATGCTAGTGAAAACAAAGTGGTGTTCAATTGTGGGCCGTGTTGCACTGAAGTGTTCTTACTTATGTAAATTGAAATGAGTGATTTTTTTATATTAAATTAAACAGTAATTTGATGAAATTCGATCAATTTGGAAGATAATTTTTATATTACTTGAGAATTGCTACCAAATTTGAGATAAACTTGACGAGGGATAAAAAAATTGTAAACTCATCAATCATATTAAGATCTAAACTAGGTTTGATCAGTTTACATTGCCAGGTTAGGGCGATTCATCCATGAATAGCTAATTATAATTTTACTATAGAAAAAAGAAAAGACTTTAAATTACTACGATGGAGTTTGACAAGAATCTCATACATTGAGTAATCAGGCCAAGAGTTGATGTTGCACTTCTGAAATGGCACCTTAGCAATGCTTCGAAACATTTTTATGTAAATATATCTTTTGCAGGAGATGGTTCTAGACAGTTCTTATAATTTCTGTATATATTATAAATAAATTTACAAAGTATGGTGCGGATAACTACTTCATACGCGCCTGTGGGTGTTAAATTAAAAAGTTAAAGAAGGTTGATAGATTGCACAAATAGCTCGGAATGATTCCAGCGATCAAAATTAATAGGGGGCTTAACGGACCTAAGTGATCGCCTAATATATGCAGGGCAGTCCACCTATATAAGACCGATAGAGGCCGCGCTTGGCAATCTCATCCGCCCGCCCATTAACGTCAATCCTAATATGGGCGGGAATCCAAAATCTCTTGACGTTAGTGCGATGCAATCGCACTTCTTAGAACTGTTTTACTTAAAATATATTAGCAAGGATGATTAGGAAAATCAACAAACGCCACCTTTGCCACCTTCCTAGATGTCAAGTTTTCTTACCTTACGGAAATCTTTCAAGAAGCTCGAGCTTTAATTGAATACCTTCGCCTATATAAACAACTATAAAATAATTCACATTTATTACTACTATAAAGTAATATGAGTGCATTTAGAAGAACTCTCCCCCTATATACCCTATTTAATTTCATGCATATAGAAGCGTAGGAATTTTACTTTATATTTTTCATTTATCTCACGATATAATACATTCATTTTTCAAAGTAAGTGAAAATTAATTTCAAGTATAAAAAGTTTTTTCAATTACGAGTGAAACGAACAAAAACACAAACACTGCACAACTAAAACCTCTCTTAAGGTACTTGAACAAAAATACAAACTTTCGGAGATTGGACGAAAATTGAAGGTTATACAAAAGATAAATAAATATATGTATTTGTGAAAATATAAATTTACATAACAATTTCTTGTGGTTACTGAAAGCCAAAAGCAAAAAAAATCCCAATTAATTTTTGTTGTAAACGTGTAACCGTTTCTAAAGAACCGATTTTGCACACTTATTATTTACACATATAGATCCGGTGTCAAAAAGCGTTCTGCATATGGAAACGATATTCACAGATTTTGATATACCTATCATAATGAATATATCGTGTCAAACAAGTGTGCAAGAAAAATTCGTACTGCCAATAAGTGGGGAGGACTCATCTTAAAAGTCTTCATTGCTTATGCCTTAGTTTAAGTTAAAATCAGAACTTCGAGTTTTGCAAACTAAGGCGAATAATTCAGACAGACAGAACGACGAGTCTAATTAGTTGTAGTCAGTAATTAGAAGTTGTTGAAGATTTAGTAAAATCGATTCCACGAGAGGATTTGTTGAAAACACAAAAAAACTAAGGCGTGTCCTTTACAACAAATATTTATGCAATGTAATATCCTTCTAACAACTTATTGTTGCAAAAATGTATTTTTTACGTAACGGCGTAGCCCAATGCAAAGGCCTAAAAGTAAAAGGTTCCTTTTTTTATGTTTTATTATGTCTGCTGCCCTGCGGAATACCGTTTAAAAGGCATTGTAAAATGTCCGCTCGAAAAGAATGAAGTTTATGAAACTTATATTCCTCGATTTATTTTAAAAACTCTTATGTTCGAAAAACAAATTTCAATTACATTTTCATTCATTTGAAATTTTACCATGCTTACAATTGTTTTTCTACGCCGTTCGTGGTTATTTTAGGGATCATTTTAGCCAATAAAAAAAGAAATTAATATCTTGAAATATTTGCAATCACAGCTAACTTTCCTAAACGATTTGATTGATAAAAGTTCATGATATACTTTGCGATTTGCAAATTTTTCTCAATTGCAAGAACAATGAAAATACTACAATAAAATACAACGATGTGCGGTATGGCAAGTGATCAAAAAATTGTTGCAAAATGGCAACCCACAACATAATAATACCGGCTTCAAAGTTTAATCGCGAGTAAACATAAAAGGCAATGAAATTTTTCGCAATAAATAATGCAAAGGTAACGTCTTAATATGTTAAACGTAAAAATATACACATTGGGGTATAAATCAATTTATATGTTGGCAAAAATCTAGCAAAAATAATTTAAAAAATGTGTTCTCTAATATTGCTTGCAAGGAACATCAACGATTGTTTGCTGTCTTTTCTTATATATATGAGAAGGGATGTTATTGTAAAAACAGCTAAAAATTTTATTATTATTAAATTTATTTGATTGTCAATTTTTTATTAATATTTTAACGTTTCCTACATACATACCTGCTTACATTAAAAGAAAAAAAATTCAAACAATATTAAGTAAAGCCTGATAGCTACAAAAATGTATTGACCTAAGTTAGAGGATATTATTGCGTGTTTTAATAAATGCTCCCGAACTGATGCACATGAATAATTGTATTATTACAATTTTGCTTTCATTGAAGGTCTACAGACGAATTATCGATATCTAACTATACTGAACGGAATAGTGGCTACTATGAACGCAGTTCACGTTTAGTTGCTGACACCGATTCCTATATTAGGCGTCCTAATCACAGCACATCTGTAATCAATAACTACCAAACAAGTAGTAATAGTAACATCAATAATAGCGTTAGTATTAACAGCAATTCAGATAGCAACAATAACAACAACAACAGAAACCGAGCAACAAGGGATTGTAGGTTATATAGAAATGGTCCATACGCGATATCGTCAAGAACTGCTTCACCATCAACAGTTTTGTTAAGTGACAGGTAAGTAAAATACCTCTATTTGTAGAAAAGCTTAAACTGTCTTCCGTTTATGAATTTTGCTTTTAGGAGTGTTAGTGTTGCCACCAGCAACAATACTAATAGCCGCGTTCCACCTGCGTCATGGTACGAAGCCACTGCGACGTATACAAACGGTCCTGGTGGCAGTGGCAATGCCGGCGTCTCAGCAGCAGGCAATCCAGCAACATCATACAGCAATTCACCTGCCCACAACAATTCGGCGACGGCGACAGCGATATCGTTGCGCAACCACAGCTCTGTGTACGGAAACGTGACAAGTGCTTTAGCACTGGACAGTGGAAACAACAACCGTGCTATAGAAATTTCAAACATTTTATCAAATAAAGGCGTTGGAAATAATAGTAGTAAATATCAAAGGCTACTCAAATTATCATCTGCACCCCGAAGTGGTTCAGCATCACCCACAACTATAACGGGGCCGGCAACAATGACAGCCTCTTCTTTGTCAGCTACAACAGCGACAAAAAGTAGTTGCAGTAGCTTTAGTAGTACAATCAATAGTAATACAAACAACAATAATTTAAGCAGTAGCATTAGTAGTGTAGCAGACACAAACACCACCGCCAGCAATGCCAGCGGGATTCTAAATGCCGCGGCGTTGGCTGCAGCCGCAGTGAGCGAGAGTAACGAGGTACAAAGTAATAACATCAATACCAATAATGCCGGTAATAATAACATCAATTCCTTATCGAACGCCTCAAATTCTTCCAATAATCCATCATCCGCCTCGCATCATACGTCGCGTTCGGTGGCCCATGCGCATTTACATGGACGCAGCACAACGTCATCGAGCCGTTCACATTCGAGATCACCGAGCAGTTACAGTTCATCGCATAGCTCTTCGTCATCTTCATCGTCTGCCTCATCGAATTCACATGCATCAAGCCCCACTGCTATCCGAGATGTGGACAATTCATTAAGTACATCGCGGGTGGGTCCACGAAGTCTACAATCTGCGGTCGCTGTGCCCAACAGTACCATACCGTCTGCCTTAAATACTAGTGGATGTAGTATCGGTGGTAATGGCAACAGTAATAATAGCAGCTCTGGTGCACCCATCGGTAATCCAGTCGTACATTCCGAAGATAATCGGCCTTTAGCGATACGTGTGCGTAATTTACCTGCCCGCTCCTCTGATACATCGCTAAAAGATGGTCTGTTTCACGAGTATAAAAAACACGGCAAAGTAACGTGGGTTAAAGTTGTTGGTCAAAATGCCGAACGTTATGCTTTAGTTTGTTTCAAAAAACCAGAAGATGTTGAAAAAGCATTGGAAGTGTCGCATGATAAACTATTTTTTGGATGTAAAATTGAAGTAGAACCTTATCAAGGTTACGATGTCGAAGACAACGAATTTCGCCCTTACGAAGCTGAGCTCGATGAATACCATCCCAAGTCGACACGCACCTTGTTTATTGGTAATTTAGAAAAAGACATTACCGCTAGTGAGCTTCGTTCTCATTTTGAGTGTTTCGGAGAAATCATTGAAATCGATATCAAAAAGCAAGGTACCTCTGCTTATGCCTTTTGCCAATATTCCGATATTGTGTCGGTAGTCAAAGCCATGCGCAAAATGGATGGGGAACATTTGGGAAATAATCGCATTAAATTGGGTTTTGGCAAATCAATGCCCACCAATTGTGTATGGATCGACGGTATTGCAGAAAAAATATCTGAATCACACCTACAGTCACAGTTTAGTCGATATGGCGCAGTAAGTAAAGTAGTGATTGATCGTCTTCGACAGCTAGCTCTTGTGCTGTACGAGCAAATCCAGTATGCCCAAACAGCGGTAAAAGAAATGCGCGGGGCAACTTTAAGGGGTCGTAAATTACAAGTGGACTTTGCCTCTCGCGAGTGTCAAGACGCTTTTTATGATAAACTTGATAAGCAAACTGCAAGTTCACGGTTTAATCGCTACGATTCACAATCTCGTTCGCGTGCCTCTTCTTTTAGTCGTCATCAAAATTCAAATGACGGCTGCTCGCCAAGTAACACACCAGGGAGTAGCAGTAGTAGTAGTGCAGGCGGAGGAACTGCGCCCACTCTTCCATCGGCAATTGTTACAAATTCAATGTCAACTTCGTTTGCTATGGGCCCTTTAAACTCTGTAGTGGGCCAAACATCAGGTAATTCCACACCAGCACGAAGTAGGGGCTCACGAAGTTCGCGTCATACGATGGACTACGACTACTTAGACTCGCGGAGATTTCGTTCCTACGATGAATACAGTCAAGGATCTGGAGCGTCACATGATGAAGATGCGCCACCAGGCGGTCATATCGCCCCAGGTGGTTCTTATAGCGGTATTGGTTTACGTTCTGATTCTCCTTTACTTTCACGGTTAGGCCCAATTGTAAATAGTAATAAGGAGCCTAATGAGGTGATAGAGGTATCTTTAAGCAGTCGTCGTCGATGTGATAAAAGTCCTGGTAAACAAAAAGGTAAGCAATTGGAAACACATGCAAAAAAATTTTAGCTACTCCTATCTCTTTTGCTTTTTAGGTGATATTCGGATATTTCAAAAAGAGCGTTCCCATTTATTGGAACAGCTTGAAGAGTGCCCGTCCAGTGGTGATGAGAACATAGTGAGTCCGCGAAAGCGTATTAAAATCGATCATCATTCCATTAATTCCAACTGTGGATTGGTGTGTATTTAACACTACGTATTTGCGTTATATATTAATTACCAAATTGCAATCTTGGTGTTTTCGATTTCAGTCTCAACCACATATGCTGGATGAACAACCCCAACATAAAAACTCCAACTGTGATTACATTCTACATGATTCTATTCATCGCAAAGGCGAAGTGCGCAGACTGTCTGAATGCAGTAATTTGAGCAAGTATCCACAGCAAACTCACCATCATCATCACTCCCATCATTCGCTGCCACATCACCATCACCACCAACAGCAACTTAGTCGTCGACCGTCCATTGATATATTGGCGACAGGTGGTAGCCTATCAGCACGTCACGGCAGCACGAGCAGCACCAGTTCAAACAGTGATCATCACCCGCCACCTTATCAATCGTCTACTTCGTTACCATGTAAACGACGAAGAATTATAAGTGGCGGTGGAAATGTCATTGCCTCGAATACGTTAGTAAGCAGTTCGGGTTCTGGTCTGGCGCCGTCGCTTAACGATGATTATCACCATCATGCATCGCGCGGCCGTGGCCATCAGTTACATTCCCAGCATTCTCATGAGGCTAGTGGAGGTGAAAGTGCAGATGGGTCCCGACCAGGTACACCGTTATGTGACGAGCGGCCAGAGGTGTTACCAAGCGAACCGCGACGAGTTCCGCGTGATAGACCAAGGGAACCTATGGTTTTGCCATTACCAAAATTTGGTATTCACTTCTTTCAGCAATACCGAAATAGTATGACATCTAACAGTTCGTCATCTCTTTTGCCGTCATCGACAACGTACCATCATCACGGCAGTAGCAGTTTTACAAGTGCTTCCGCTGCGAGTAGCACTGCTTCTGGAAGCTCCCATATTCTGTCAAACAGTTTGTTGAGCGGAGGAGGCGGTGTTAGCAATAACAATGTACATTCTAGTCTTAGTCATAGCTTTTCAACTGCAACGTCAGCATCATCTGTTGTGGCTGGATCATCCAGCTCCTATCTACCGAGTCCTCCGACAAGGTTTCCAGCGCAATGGCGGCCACATCATCATCACCAACATCATAATCATGGACACCATGGTCAACAACATCATCACACTGGGACAACACCGTCATCGTCGTCGTCAGCCATGATTAGTCCATTGCGTTCACGTTCGCTAAGCTCGAATTCTAGTGACTCGGATGTGCCTGGGCAGTCATCGACGGGCAGTCCTTCCCTTGAAGAGCGCATTCGTACTTTGGATGAAATGTATGAGCGTTGGTCTGGTGGAAGTGCAACAAGTAATGTTAATAAACGTCACGATTTTAATCATGCTCCTCCTATATGGCAACAAAATCGTTCTGTATTATCGGCAGATCTTCACCATTCCAGTAGCAATGAGATAAAGTTGAATGCACCTTCAGTCCCTGCCAGTCGTCATAAGTTTCTTGATATTGATGTCAACGAATTACAGCCTTCGGAAATTGTTAAATCGGTATTAGCGAAAAAATCAATATTTGATGACGATTTACAGCGACTAAAGAAAAATCACTGGTACGAACCGTCAAGTGACATCTCACAATTAGCAAAAAATACCTCAAACATCTGCACATCGCCAGGCTTACCAAACTTAGCAGCCACAAAAGCGCCTGTTGTAGGTTGCACAAGCAATGTGCCGAATTCAACTGGTAGCACCGTAACCAAACCCCCTGGGGGTTTATTGCAACGCTTAAGTAGCGTTTCTCCTATGAATTCACCTCAAACTTCAATGTCACCGTACAATAGTCCATCACCTTCGCCATCTATAACCGGAAACGTTCAACTACTTTCATCTATAACAAAAGTTACATCCTATACTAGCTTAAGTGGGGTTATCTCACATCCACCTACCGCAAACTCGTTAACATCCTTAAATTCTGGTGCCTCTTCAAAAGGTTTACAATATCCCTTTCCATCACATCCACCTTTGCCAAGCACTGCAGCTCCTGTAGATATCCAACCGCAAGTACCACCTTCTTCATCATCGACGGAAATTGTCGCGTTATCAAAACCAAAGACGAGCGCTGTCTCAAAGAGCTTAAGTGTGCCGACAACGTCTACTGGACCCGAATCACGTGTCCTTACCAAATCAGTATCAGTTCCTGGCAGTACAAATGTGGGTACCATTAAAGTCACGACCCCTTCGACACCTCCTCTAAATAATGCACAGTACACCAGCGGTATTAGTTCCTTAAACGCAACATCTAACATCTCCAACAATAAACTGAGTACGGAAGACAATGTATCTTCCAAAGATATAAAATCCTCAAGTTCCTCCATTTCTTCGAGTTTAGCTTCGACAGTGAAACGAGATAAATCCCATAAACACAATCATCGAAGTAGTGATGATAAAAAATCAATGAAAAGTGAACGTAATGCGGAGAAACGCAAAAGCTCAAATGCATCCCTGTCACAAATTGCGGCATCTGCTGCAGAGTCCAGTGATGGTGACGATAAAGATTTGGATAAAAGTTTTGAAAAAATTAAACAAGATCGTGATAAAAATGACAAACTCCAAAAGGAACGTCAAGAGAAACGTGATAAAGAACAAAGAAAACAGCAAGAACGCGAGGAAAAAAGTCGGGAGAATAGAGTGCGTGATGAACGCGAAGAAAAAGATCGTATCGAAAAAGAACGCCTAGAAAATGAACGCCTTCACAGAGAGCGTCTACAAAGAGAACGACTTGAAAAAGAACGCATTGAGCAGGAAGGAAAAGAACGTAAACAAAAGGAAATTGAGCAAGAATCACGTGAAAGAAAAGAAAGGGAAGAAAATGAACGGCGAAAACGCGAAGAACGTGAACGAGAAGAGCAATTACAACGTGAGAAAGAACGCAAAATACGTGATGAACGCAAACTTCAGGAAGATCATACCGAAGGTAAGTCGAAGGATCACCATCGTAAAAAAGTAAGTGGTTTCCAGCTTCAAACGGAGGTCACTAGTGACGTAGGAACGTTAAACCAAAGTACTCAGAACTTGTTTCGTCACGACGAAATTGAACAACAAAATAAAGAAAACTCTGCAGCGGATCCTCTTTGCGGTTCGATAAACCATACGTCCGATAATGTAATCACAAAAAGCGGTAAACACAGGTCACGGAAGGTGTCAAGAAATGCATCCCCAATTCGTAATCCGAAGCGAAGGCTGAGCTCTCAAGATAGTAATGCAAGCATCTGCGGCGTTAATATAAACAACAGCCATGGCGATGATTATAACAAACGCATACGTATTGAAAATCAAGTCTCAGGAACAGCTCAGCCGCACACTAATAATCCAAATTCTATCAATAGCAAAGTCAATGAACGTCATGATTTTAAAGAACAAAATACAAAGGAAAAAGTGGCTAAACATCAACGCCAATCTTCGTCATCCAGTCACAAGGGCGCTCACGCTAATGAAAAAGAACTTAACTCTACCTCATCGAAATACCATCGAAATAAACAACAAAAAGAGAAACAGCTGCAAGCTTCACTACTGACACAACATTCAGGTGATTCGATTATTGTTGCATCCGAACATGAATCTGAAATACCACCGACAAATTGCATAAATAGAACAGAGGCTGACAATCACTTAGAGCAGGAAACATCAACGTTGAAAATTAAACCATCAAGTCTGCAATCCTCTGACGAAGAAGGACCAGCACAACCTGAGACACCGCCTACAATAAAAACTCCTTCAAATATACGTAAACATAAAGAGCATGGTAGTGGAAACGGAGTTAGCGGCCATCATAGTCGTCATAAAGGTAACAAACGCGAACGCGAACATCATCGAGAAAAGAAAAGGCATTCAATATCACTCACTACTGAATTGCTTACTTCAACAATATCACTTGGATGTTGCAATGCGACGGAAGAGGAAATGATAACTGCGAATGCAAGCAATCTACAAAGGCGAACTTCAGCCCATAATACTACTTACATCGAAATGAATACAAAATGCAAGCACGACAGCTTGTTACGTAGTGCGGAGAGAAAGGCGTCTCGTTGTTCTGATGATGGCCCAGTTGGAGGACAGCAACCACAAACACCTTCCAATAGACAAAGTAATCACGGTAAAAATCATCATATAGCTCGCAGAATGTTACTGAGTTCTGCTGAAGATTCCGACGATGTTGGCGGCGACCAAGTTGATGAGAATGATGACGATGATTCGGATGCTGCAACCAAAAAGACCTCTATATTTGATATACCCGATGAAGGGCCTTATGTTTCAATGTATGATAAAGTAAAGGCTCGTTCTTGTAAAAATATGCAAAAACAAGAAGAGGAGAAAAAAATTAAAGCTAAATTTAGTCAACTAAAGCAGTCTCGTGCTAAACGAGAGGAAAAAAAGCGGTCAGCTAGCTACGACGGAGATACTGATTCGGATTTAGATGGAACGGAGTCTCAAAATAGGCACCTTAGCCGAGGGGGAGGAGTTTATAAGTCGCCCCGTGTTATTAGTGGTGGTTTGTCCTCTACAGACGATGATCGAGACCAAGAACAAACTAAATTAAGTGAACGAGAACGACGATTGGAATCGCAAGGGCCATTACCAGCACCTTCAGTCCATCCCAATCGACTATATTCGGCTTCTGATAATGACTCGGAGGAACAACGCCACCTTAAACTTCAGGACAATATAAGGCGTTTATACGATGGCGATGAAAGTTCTGAAGATGAACTTATACGGCGTAATTTCAATCCTAACTTTAATACCAACAAACGCTTAGGCCATCACACATCGCGTATTGCCTCTGACTCTGAATCCCAATCCCAATCTGCTATAGATACCAAGTTTAAACAAGAACCTTTTGACACCTCAGCAGACGAAGTTAGCAGCAGTCCACTAACTAAACACTGTCAAAAGCAACTCAAAAAGGAAATTAAGAATTCAGAAACTCTTTGTTCAATGGGTGAGTTTCATGATATTAAATACGAAAGAAAAACCTTATTATATTCCTCTGGTGACACAAATCCTTCTTTCGCAGGCATTAAAGCTGAAATAAACCCCAAGGAACATGAGATCAAAAAGGAGTTCAAGGAGCTTTTCGCTGACAATTACGATAAATTGCAACCAGATATAAAGTTTCATAAGTCATCTGTCTTATGTTCTCCCGAAATAATCAAAGTTAAAAAGCATAAGAAAAGTAAGAAACGTCAGAAAACGCCGACTCATGATAACTTTGTGAAAGATGCTATAATTGCTGATACGGATGTCAAAGGATCTCCAAACTCAAACATCATTGCAAGTCCACTTCTCTCATTGCAAGCTGATACGAAAAACTTGAAAATTTTGGCATCTCCCTGCTATGACGCATTCGATGAACTCAAACGTGGAGGAACCTTGATTGCTCACACCACTTCGGATATATCAACATTTTCCGAGAAGAAACGACACAAGGATCGCAAAGAAAAAAGACGAGAAAAATTACGACATCTCAATGCGGACGCCAATGCGGCGATAGACGCCGACAAAATAGCTTATGAAAAAGAAAAACATCGTTTAAAGAAATCGAAAAGATCAAAGAATACTGACACAGTTCAACAAAATACACAAATGACTAATATACAAATGACTATGGCGGCACCAGACGCCTGTTTTCCTTTTCAACATAAGAAATCCGGTGGTGAAAAAATGGAAGATATTTTTGGTCCTATATCAGATGATGACGATGAAGATGTAGAATCGCAATTTACCGACAGCGATATTGGCCCACGCGACTTAAATTGCTTACCGGCGCGGACGTCTTCTACAACCAATACTCCAGGACCGATAGTATCAGCAGCATTGAACCCCTATAAACAAGAGCCATTAACTCCTAAGTCTCATACAGTTGAAGAAAATGAAGAGAATAAGCAAAAATTATGTAGCATTTCCGCAAGCAGTACACCACATTTAGAGAGAATGTTAGAACGGCAACATCGTAAAGAAAGACGAGAAAGAAAGCGGAAAGACCGCGAAAAGTCACGCGGCTCTGAACTTCACCATAATTTCGCATCTGCATTGCCATCTAAAAACGTAGAGGATGAGAATAGTGTGGACTTAGATGCCGCTGGTAGAGCTCTAGAAGCTCAGCTTATGGAAGATTCCGATAACAAGGCTGCCGAAGATGCCACTCCTTCCACTGCAACAACATATCGTAGTGATATGACCGATGTTTTTCGATTTTCTGATGGTGATGAGAATTCAATTGAATTAGAAACTTCCTCACGGCAGGAAAGGAGAGATGCTGATAAAGAACATTTTAATCAAAGTGCAAAAACAAAGGAGAAAAAGAAAAAAAAGAAGCGATCGAAAGAAGAAAAGCAGTCACATCATCATCAAAGGAGGGAGTCTTCATCATCTAATAATTCTCAACAAGCTTATTCCGCAAATATTGCCAAAGCGTCAAATGTGATAAACAAACTTAGTGTAGATATCCAAGCTGCCAGTGAACATTCGCAGATCAATGTAGAAAGTCAGACGGCAAGCAGCTCACCATTGTGTAAACCATCACCTAGTTTACCCTGCTTAGTTGGCGAGGACGATGAAGATGCAATATCAACTCTTGGAGCTAAATCTATCATAAATAATACTGGCGGATCTAATGCACTTTGTACAACACCACAAAAATTATCCAAAGAAACATTGTCATTATCGCCACATATCAGAGATAAACAAATGATTAGTCCATTGCCTAAAACTCCAACTACTGGTAATGCTACTAGAATAAATGTTGATTCTAATCAAAAGAAATTAGGTACGAGCACACCTACCTCTTCTTTAACAAATAGTGTGCATGCAAACACAACTCCCTCACCATCTTCAAACGGTTCTTCCACTAAATTTGATGAACTGAATGAATCAGTTGGAAGTATAAATTCAAAGTCTTCACCAAGTCTTCTTTCAACTACATGTTCGAAGAAAAAACCTGAAATCTTCATTCCTGGCTTTGATGGAGAAATTGATGAACGCATAAGTGAGTCTGCTGTGCAGTCAATATCAGCAGAGTTCAATACGACTTTATTGGATCCTTCCGCCGATGAGCCTAAAATACCCATCGAATCTCCTCCGGATGCATCAAAGCAGATGGAAAAACTTGAGGAATCAAAGTCACGTGTTACAATATCCCAAGAGGAAACGGAAAGTGCTGTTTCTGCTCTACTAGGTGAAAGTTTCGGAAATTCGTCAGCTGACTATTCACTTAATGATGATGATGATGGTTTGGACTCATTACATACTGCCGTCGCTGTCCCAGAAAGTACAATAGCAGGAGAGTCTGAAGGGCCAGACGAAGAGGCTGCACTTGCGGCTAAAACTATTGAAAATGAAGTAGCTAGCTCTGCTCCTTTAGCAAGTATCGAAGAGGATTCGGAGGAGATTTGCAAGGCTGTGCAAAGTTTACGTCAAGAAGAAATAGAGATTAAAGTTGACACTCCGCTATCAGTGCGTGATTTGCAAATAGACACCGATGCCGAAGAAAACGGTGAAGAAGTAGATAGCAGCGGCAGTCATTGTCTTAAAATCGATGAAACTGCCCATTCAAATACTAGTTCTATAACATCTGACAAACAAGATGTTCCAGTGCCTGTAAGCGAGTCGATACCATCTCTAACTTCTGTCGCAACAGTCACTGTGCAAACTTCACAATCTTCAGTTATCACAAAGATAGAACTTCCAACTCAAACCTTACCCGCAGAAAGTACCAGTCAAACAGTAGACAAGAAGATGGAATACTCCAACATGAGTAATGTAGAAAAGCCATCAGCTCATCAAACCGCACAGGCTATTGTGTCATCGACAGACGTTTCTTTAGTTGCAAGCACGGTTAGCACGACGGCCGTTTCAGCGGTTGCAAGTAGTGCGCGTTCCAGCAGCGTATCTTATATTTCTTCAACACCTATGAAAACAGCGTTTACATTCTCACCAGCTGTAACGGCCTCTTCGACACCTAAACAAACGCAGGCTATTTCATTTAAATCTATGTCTTCATCACAGGAATCGTCTTATGTAATGCAACCTCCAACTATTTCCATACCGGATTCTGCACATTTTGCGGTACCACAAATGGTTGTATCACCTAGGGGCACAATAAATTCCCATCACAACGATACCGCTTTAGCTTCGTCTTCGCTTCCACATTCGCCTCAAACTAGTGGAACTAATATGCCGCCGCAATCGCCAGTTGGAAATGCATACATAATGAATACCCGAACCCAATCACCTAATAGCCCACGACAAACCTCGAGGGGCAATACCCCAATCCCGAGGCAACCTAGCCCTCACACGTCAACTCCACCTCCGGTAATACAGCAGCAAAATATTGTTATACAACGACCTATGCAATCAGCCGTAATGTCACCACCTGCTACTGTTTGTACTCAAAATAACAGTCCTGTAACCAGCCCGAGTATGGGCCAGTCGCAACGGC
This sequence comes from Glossina fuscipes, assembly GCF_014805625.2. Classification (NCBI taxonomy): domain Eukaryota; kingdom Metazoa; phylum Arthropoda; class Insecta; order Diptera; family Glossinidae; genus Glossina; species Glossina fuscipes. The sequence goes on from NW_023998416.1 coordinate 23,260,260, forward strand.
AACCATCACCAGTTGCTGGTCTACAGAAGCAGTCCATTCAATTGCATCATCAACAATTATCTCCGAAAGCGTCAGATCAAGAACAGTTAACGAAAATAAAAAATAGTTCCGCTTCCTCCGTAGGAGGAAGTGTCCTAAATGTAAGATCGATGCAGCAGCAAGACCAACCTAATTCGCTATACCATTCTTCGAAATTGGGAATTGAGCAGCATAATGTGTTAGCTGGGCAGCATATGCTGCCTGTTTCAGCGCAAAAGCTGCCGGCCGTTCCTACTCATTCAACAATAATAAGTAAGGTCGTGACGATTACACCTCAGCAGGCGCAGCATTCTGCGCAAAATGTAATCACTAATACATGCAATGTTTTACCTCCTTCTTCAACAATTAGTCAAAAACCCTGCAAACCCATATATTCATCTACATCAACAGCGACCGGTGGAAACTCACAAAAATCTCACCAACAAGTTATGCAACAAACCTCAAAAACTTGTATATCAAGCCAACAATCACAATCTACGCCTCATTCCACCCAAGTGATGCAAAGTCAGTCGCCGCAAAAGCAACAACATATGCAATACACGCAGGCGCAAAGGAGTCAAATACAGCAACATTCACCTCATCGACACCAGATGCAACAACATATGCTCCAAATACAACAACAGCAAATGATACACCAGCATCAACAAAAGTTGCAACAGCAACAACAAACTTTAATATCCCCGTCGCAATCTCATTCGCAGAGCACAGTTCAACAGCAACAACGATCAGCAGGATCTCCGCAACAAGCGCAGCAAACGCAAAGCCAGCAACTTCAATCAAACGTTATTCACAGCGCTCAAACACCGCAAAGATTTGTAGTACAACAACATATTGTCGGTGTGTCTTCTCAACAGCACTCACCACAGCCACAACAACCTCAACCACAATCGCCTGTGGCACAAAAGCAACAGCAGCATCTGTCGCAACAACAGCAGACGTCACAGCAGCAAGATCGTCAATTTCAAATTGTTCAGTCTAAATTACAGCAAGCTTCCAGCCCTCAACACTCGCTTTCTTTGCCAAAGCAGTCTGAATCAGAACAAAGTACTGTTGATTCTTCGAAAGCCATTCCATCGACGACAAATCGGGCTCCACAGACTTCCTTTGAGAAATCTGCACCTCCGTCTAAAGAGAATTCTGAAAGCCCATCTCCCTTGACTTCAACTATCAACAAATCTTCGGAAGGGGTCTCTGTTATATGTACTTCAACTCCTACAACCGTCATTGCTCCAGTCACAAAAGGACCAAATTCAGTTGCAACAAATCTCACTGATTCTGCTCGAACAGCACCATTAACAGAAGAAAATGTAGTTAAAATGTCACCCATTATACAAGACGAAGTCGAGCAAGATTCAAAAGAAGACAGTGATTATTGGTCGGCCAAGGAAGTCAATGTTGAAACAAATGTCACAAGCACGGTTATAAAGAAGGTTGAATGCGTCACTATTCCACAGATTTCAACAAACAAAGAAGATGACAAACAAACGGTAAAACAACCAATTGATAATGAGGAAAAGTCAAAGACTTCGCCATCGGCAAGCAGATCTGAATCACAAAATGCGCATATAGGAGACCAGTCAGATCCTACAATTAATATTGAAGTGCAGGCACCAGCGTCACCCTTTGCCACTGCACATAACCTGAGTGCGGATAACGATACGGAAGATGAAACTGAGACGCAACAAATGCCTGCATTCGAACAGGTGCAGATGAGCGGAGGTAGTAAATCTGGTGTGCGAGGTACAGCATCTAAACGAGGTCGTCAATCAAGAGGAAGTAAAAAAGTTGGTACTCATTCTTCAGCTTCCGGATCAGCAGTCAATGTCGACGGAGGATCTCAGCAGGCAGACGTTGCTATGAGCTCAACCGTCGAAATATCTGGTATTCAGACTAGGTTACGTAAACCAGTAGTTAATGCCCCAATAACGCGAGGACGAAAGGGGCGACCACCAAGGAATCTAATGTTGCAGCAACAGTCTTCATCGCAAGCAAATCAGCAACACTCAGTACAAACAACAGCGGTGCCAAACGTGGTTACTACCACAGCTCAACAAACTCCAATGCCCGTTTTAACGGCGGCTGAAAAGAAGGCTCGAAACCAAGCCGCTGCTGCTGCTTTGGCGTCACTTTCAGAACAACAAGATGTTTACGAATTTCATGATGATTCCGGGGAAGAAAACAAACTTAGTACTTCCACAACTAATTTAACATCATCTACAACAACGACTACTGACAGTCGTCCCCGATTAATATTGACCATCAAAAGTCCTGCACAACCGACACAACTTGTTAAAGCGACGGAAAAACCAGCAAGTGATGAAATGCCAACCGTGGATATAACTCCCGCTACTGCCAAAAGTACCGATGGCCAAAATCAAGATACATCACCTAAAGTGCAATCGGCTAATTCGGCAACAAATCATACAATCCAACAAGATCCACTGTCAACAGAAACCACTTTTGCGAATACTCGTAAATCACGACGACTGCTAGAAAAAGACCGTAGCACGATTGATGACATCATTGAAGATGTAGTACGTAATAATGCGACAAATATGGCATTATCTGGAAGTGGACAAGCAACATGCGCTATAAACGCTTTGCCGAAGGGGGCTCAAACGCCTCCTCGCAGATCAGGGCGCAATGCTACGCAGCCTAAAAAAGTCACTACCGCGGAGGTTCCTACGCCAGCAAATCCAATTGGTAGACCAAGGAAATCGAAAGAACGTAAGGCTAATGACGGTGAAGCAGAACAAAGTTCTACACAAAATAGCGGAACAGCGATAGAGGCAAGCGAAAGCGAGGATGGAACTGCAACAACAACACCACCAGCAACAGTTTTACCAAAAATTTTAGAAAAATCTGCACCATCGACGCCAGAAAAAGCACAAATACACACGACAGCATCACCAGTACAGGCAACGACCCCGCTTCCGCAACATCCTAAGAAAAAGGCATTGGCCGCAGCTGAAATTGAGTCATATAATGCTGCAGTAACAGCCGCAGCAGTTACTTCCACTAATACCATGCCAAATTTACACTCAGCTTTGCCAGCTGGGGGTGTGCCCATGCATAATACAGCAGCGCCTGCTTCGCAAAAAACAACGGGCGGAGCCGCTGATTCGCTTAACAAGCCATTAATCGATTCAGTCACGGGAGTTGTCTCGGGAGTAAAAATGCAACAGGGCAAGGAGGGTAGTCTGCCATTGGCTGCTGCCGCCTCTTCTTTGCCGATTATTGCGCAAACTAGAGGGCCGATGGATCCAAAAAAAATCATGCAAGCAGCTGTAGCAGCTGCAGCCGCAGAAAATAATCAGACATTACCTACCACGCAAATTGACAACAGCAAAGTTTCCCAGAAACCTATGATCCAGGGTGCTGTGGCAACCCCTGTTACGGCTTTAACGAAGCCTGTTCAAGCCGAGACCGCAGCAGCTGCTGCAGCAGCCGCTACTTCTGTTGCAACGGCAATGCTTAATAAATCAGTAAGCGTTGTTGTTAAAACTTCCGCTTCTCCTCCTATCGTCATGCAGCAACAAATTCAAGTTACATCGCAATCAAATCATTCGATACATCTTCAGCAACATAATTCCCAACAGGGGCAAATTTCTACTCAAACTAGCACTGGTCCAGCCACCAAACAGCCACTTGTGGTACAGCAACAAAATCCCGTTGTTATGCATGCTCAACAGACGAATGTAAAGCCCCCTACAAGCTTGAAAGCTCACGTACTCAATAGTCAGAAGTTGCAACAACAGCATCAGCAACAGCAACAAATTATTGTAAACCAAAATCATAGTTTGCCAAAACCTAATGGGTCATCCGCCCAATCTCAGCACGTAATTCAAGCAAGCATTGTAACACGTCAACCCATACAGCAGCAACAATCAGTGTCAAAACAGTTGTTAGTTAATATACCGCCACCGACAACGCATTCACCACATGGGACAAATGTGTCTTCCGTAAATTCCCCACGTTTGCAGTCATTACCACATCAATCAGGACAGCAGTCGCAATGTCAGCCGCAGCGCCATTTGCAACAGCAACAGCAAGCAATCGTCATAAAGCAAAATCAAGAAATTCATCATTCGCAAGTGTTGCATGTTGTTAGTTCCAAGGCATCAGCGTCAACGCAATGCAAGCAATCAACGCCACAGATCTTACAACAACAACAACAAGCTAATACACAATATAACACCTACATACAAGGATCGACGTCTGGTCAGCATGTACAGCAATTACAGAAATCACAAGCTGCTTCGACTTTACATCAACAAACGACTTCTCAACAAAAACCTCCTTCCACTTCGCTAACTATAGCACCGGGAATATTAGGTTTACCCAATCATCCGGCTATGATTATACAAGCAAAAACGGCCGTACCCACCCAGTCACCTACAGGTTCAACAGTGGTGGCCAATCCACATTTGCAGCAGGTCCAACATCATCATCACACACCATCACCACCGTTGCAATCTCAACATTTACCTAAATCGCTACCGACAACTAATCCGCTTACACATAATCTACCTTCTCAAAGTGGACCACATGTGCTAACAAATGCTTCATCGGCGTCAGTTGGAACTAAGCAACAACAACAACAACAAGTGCCGACACCTTCAAACTCTGCTGCAAGTAAGTTTTCAAGTACTTCTGTAAACGAATATGGATTTAAAACTCTCTTCGTAAACTATATGAAATTTATAGGCATTGCTAGTATACGTACAGCTGCGCCTGCCATCAGTCCTCAAGGTCAAAGCCGCGTTGGCTCTCTCTTATTATCGTCCGGTATGCAAGTTCCGTCTCATTTTGATGCAAACACGGTAAGTGCAAAAGTAAAATCTGATTATTTCTTATGTTAGATTAAAATTAAACTGAAAAATAAAAGGAAATCCCCGAAAAGATTTAAAATCGAATTTACCGCTTGAATTGTATATAATATTTGGTTACTTAATTTTATGGACGCAGCATGAAATTGGAAATTACAGTAACACTTCGAAAGGAGGTGTACGCAGCACACATAGCCCCCCGCCGGCCCATCAACAAACCGCTATTCCACATGCAACGGTAATACGTTCGGCAAGGATTATAAACTTTAATCTCCTTTTTGTCATGTTTACAATTTAACATCGTGATCTAGTACAATGAAAGTCCATGCAAATTAATAATTTTTTATCCACTTTTTTATATTGTAGAGTGATGCCAACTATCCCGGTAGCGGTGCAATACGTGGTGTTCCTACTAGAGAACACTACATGATTTATCAGCAAATGCTACGTTCAGCTCAACAGGATCCATTGAACTCAACAACCGGTTTACGTGAATATGAGGAAAATTTGATGGATAACAGCCCGCCTTTGGAGTTACGACGACCTGGCAGTGTGCCTCGTACAATAGCCGTTCCCCACAGCCTACAAAGTCCACAAGACCGAGCTACAGGTACGCTTTTGATATAATAATCCAGATCATAAAATTTAATTATATATCATATATTTGCCCATGTTAGACTCTCCTCAAGTGGCTCAAGTCTATGTACATAATACTCGTATAGCAGGTCACGCTCATTACAACACAAACGCTAACGCGCCGACTGGTTATTATGAAACATCTAGGCAATTAACCCGAGAACCACCACCAGCGCATAGATCGGCTGCTGCTTTACCGCCTACAGTGGTAGTGCCACACCCGTCTGCTAGCGGTAGCAGTCCATTTATAGCATCGGTGCAGCCACCACCAGCTCCGATGCAAACATCCAATAATACATCTGGCGTTTCCGGCTCTTTGAGAATTGAAAGAGAACGAGAACGCGAATGTGAACGTGAGCGGGAACACCAACTTCAAAGGGAAAAAGAACAAATTTTGGCCAGAGTAGGTAAGTAAACGTTTTCTTTTACCGATCAAAGAAAAAAAACTGTCTTCGCCATATCATTTACATAACACTCCGAATAGATACCGCAGACTCAACAAAGGCACACATTTACTTTTGAACATCATTATATTTTGAGTCCAATATGGCCTTGCGAGTTTCTAAAAGAAAAATTTTTAATTTTAAAATTTGCACATACATAGTTGATTTTATTATTGGTTCGACATTGATGAATGGACGTGGCCAATGTCCTGTGTGATGTAATGGTGTTCAATTATGCATTGTCGAGTGGAGCTATTTCTCGAATATTGATAGCAAGCTCCGTTTTAAAGCATTAGTGCAATAAGCAAAAAACAGAAAACAAATAAAAAGTAAAGCAATAGTTTAAGTAGATCAGTGTTAAATTAAAAGGAAAAGTCACGCAAGAAGCTAAGTGTTTCAGACGACACAAAAGTGTAAAGTGATTGTAAATATTGAAAATACCGAAAAGCTGTCTGACATTATCAAATTTGTTGGAGCTAAAAATGTAAAGCTGATTTTTTTGCTTGGCGTTCCTCACATATATATTCAATACCCATCCGATGGTATAGGTCGCATCATTTTTAAGTAGACATTGTCAGATAGTTTGAACGATTACTTTACGTGGCAATTCTCACATATATCCATCCGATAGTCTAGCTCGAATCATTTACTTGCGTAGACAGGCGGCATGTGTTTATTCATAAGTCCGCTGAAAAAATTATTTAACGCGATGCAATTGATCTAAAATTTCCCATTACCATACACTTTAGAATTTCTTTTCCAATGCGAGATCAGTAGAACTATCCGCAATTACCAAAGAATATAGCCTTCGTCTGTTTGGGATCGGAGATCTGTTTAGTTTAATTTAGTTTTTTTTTTTCCTTTTATTTTTTTTAATTATAACTTTTAAATAAAGTGTGCATTTTTTTTTTATTCAAGGTGACTCTCATTTACGCGCAAATACTCCGCCTCCACCAACCGCACAAATGCCTCCTCACAGTCAACCACCGCAACCGACCCCTCAGGCAGATTCTTTATTGACATTGCTGCAACGTTATCCAGTTATGTGGCAGGGTCTGTTAGCACTCAAAACCGATCAAGCTGCTGTGCAAATGCACTTTGTATTCGGTAATCCGCACGTGGCAAGAGCCTCGTTGCCATGCAATAGTGACGGTAGCACGCCACCATTACGTATAGCGCAGCGTATGCGCCTGGAGCAAACTCAGCTCGAAGGTGTGGCCAGGAAAATGCAGGTAAGTTTCATTAACGTCAGAAACGTGCAACATGCGAAAAAAAACCTGTAGTAATAAACCGGCCAAGAAATCTGAAGCCATTTCATCGTATATTAAGAGTTAAGAGAGCTCGAACATGCAAATGAAGTGGTATTGATCTCATTTAAGGGTAATTAATAAATATTAGTTAATACATGTGTACAAATGAGCAGCCATGGAAGATGAAAAGTCTTTCAACAATATAATAACTTGACAAATAAGAATATTACATTCGGGTAAGGCTGACCGTTACTTATCAAAGATTTCATTATTTCTCGGCTGCGCACCTCGTAATAGACTACAAACAGCACTGTCGCCATATGAGGGCTTGTTTCTTATGAAAGCCTCGGTATATAGTGGAGTCCCAGAAACAGATCTTTGTGGTCCCTATTACGGAATTGCAATGATTAACTTACAGCCTCTTACCACAAGTGATGTAGGCTTTAATGAGAGCAGCACTCTAATTAAAGATATAATTTATTTTTATACCTTATACCAACTATGCTACAAAGGCATATCAAGTTTGTGCGGATGTACACAATAATCAGAAGGACTTGAGGGATAGATCCATCATTTCTTGTTTTGTTAACCTTCTTTCAGTCCACGGATTGCTATTTTTGAGATACTTTGATGAAATTTATTATATCAGCATATTTTGTCTCAAGGACGTACACTATTAAATATGGTTCAGATCGGGCAACTTTTCCGGCCGCTTATCATATAGTCTCTTATTTTGAAATTGCTAGGTGAATACCTGTATAAAGCGAAGCGGCATCTTGGGCCGTGGCCTACTATAATTTTTTAATTGTTCATTGTGTCCACAAGGGCAAGTGTGTTTTTACTTGATAGATACCCTACAACAACACGTCGGTCTTTCGCGCTACTTACTTGTCTATCACAGATTCACTTCAATGCGAGAAATTCCATATCAAGCATTACCCAAATGCTTTGCATTATATAGCATAAATATAGCTAAAATAGATTTTATGATCAAATATCGTACATAAACTCATGAGTATTTACATATGGGTATATAATTCCTTTCTTTTTTTTTTTTATTTATTTTGTTGTATTTCAGTTTGAAAACGAACATTGTATGCTATTGGCCTTACCATGTGGTCGCGATCATGCCGACGTCTTGCAGCAATCTCGGAATTTACAAACGGGTTTTATAACATATTTGCAGCAGAAAATGGCAGCCGGTATTGTTAACATACCGATGCCAGGCAGTGAACAAGCGGCATATGTTGTACATATCTTTCCATCCTGTGATTTTGCCAATGAGAACTTGGAGAGAGCAGCTCCCGATCTAAAGAATCGGGTGGCCGAATTGGCTCATCTATTGATTGTAATTGCTACCGTTTAAGACAACCATACTGAGATAAGAAAATAAAAATTGACAAAAAGCTAAGCAAAGCGAAGCTTATTAATAAGAACGAAAAAAGCCCACAGCTCTAATTAAATAATTCAATTTGAAAAAACATACAACTGCACTACTAACTCAAAATTAAACGTAATAAATAAATAATGAGATAATTCAAAGTTAAATCAATAAATAAATATGAATGAATGTTAAAAAAGAAATAAGATGTTGTGGTAGTAAGAATTCTAAAAAGAAAAATATAAACTTGAATTAGATTTTATGAAATTACACACTTATAAAAGATTTAAATGATGTACTGATGTGAAAGAGAAAAAGTCAGTGAAAAACAGAATGTTCGATGCAAAAAAAAAAAATAAAAAAATAAATAAATAAATAAATAAAAAACGGAAGGGAAAATGAAAAAACTTTAATTGTAAAAATGATCGTACTTTGATGAAACGAAGGAAAATTATCTTTAATCCCAACAAAAACAATAATAGAATACAATAATATAAAGACATCAATAGCACTTTTGTACTATACACACACACTCACGGACATACCAAACATAGATGACGACGGTACTTTTGAAAATTTGAAGCACACGCACGTAAGCGCGCAAACTTTGTTATAAATTAACTATATATCTATCGTACATGAAAGCATAAGAAAATGTATGAAGGCGTGTGCGTTTGTGCTTAAAAATGATATGTAATTTATTGTATTGTATTTTAATTTTATTATTCCTTTTTCTTTTTTTTCTTTTTTAAGAGTTTGTAAAATGTAAAATCAATCAACAGCTGTTGTAAGCTGGAGTTGATTTTTTTTTTCTTAATTTTTCATTATCTCTGATAACATTTAATTCAATTTCTGTAAACTTTAAGCTTTAGATTTATATTACTACTATTATTATTATTATTTTTTTTTTTTTTGCTCTTTTTTTTTTCCTGATTCACAAGTTCTTGATACACGGAAAAAAAAACTTTTACTTTATCATATGATAAACATGTGTGTAAAATGTAGTTTATAATCTAATAAAAAAGTATGTTAAACAAAAAAAAAAAAAAGTAAAAAAAATTAACTAATTTATTATTTTGATCTCAAATATGTAAAGCAAGAAAATATTAATAAATGTTTGTGTATAGATAAATGAAAAAAAGTTTAACAAATGAAAAATAGTAAACCACCAACACCACCATCCATTAATGGAAATAATTTAAAAAAATAATAATAATAATAATTTTTCTATAGTTAAAATATCTGTCTTTAAAGAGGAAACTAAAAAAAAAAAAAAATATATATATAATATATATAATTTGAAAAGTTTTTGGAATCTTTATTATTATTTTTTTAGAAAAAGTTTTATATGTTATTTAAAGTTTAATACTCATAAAGCATATTCATAAACTACGCATAATATCTTTGCCTACAACGATGATTTTCTTTATTTATTAGATGATCTAAGGATTGATGATTGAGTCCTTTTGCAGATTAAAACTCATATACACATTTTATTCATACGACTCAAGCGCTATGTCTATCCTCGGCCACCGTTTATTTATATATGTTTCGGATGGATGTATTTATTCATTTTTTTTTTTTTAAATAAAATTTGTACTAATACGTTTCTCTATTTTAGCAATGGCGTTCTAATAAAATCAGTTCTTTCTTTCATTTTATCCATAGTTAATACCTTTGGTTACATTATAATAGCCGTGTAGATGCTTTAATTTGTAGTTTATTTTTGAATAAGATATTTTAATAAAATGTAAGGATTCTTATAACTTTTAAAACTTTCCTAGAAATATTAATGCTTGATATTTAAATCAAGTCTTCATTTATCCATCTCTGTCCACTTTCATCCTAGTACAGCAAGTTCAAAATCTCTACACAAGCAAACTTTGTCTTGATTTTCTTACAAGTTTTTCTTTTGTCCATTTTCGATTTTGAAAGCTTTAAAATTAATAACTCGTAGTAAACAAAAGAAAAGTTTCTCTTTAGACGCCGCTAATCCCGTATCCTTCAAGATTTCAAGCATTAAGCATTTAGCAAAGACCAATCATACATGATTGAGCAAAAAAGAAAAAAAAAAAAATACTATTACTCTGTTGCTTTTTGGTCGTTGTTGCAGAAGGGCACATACGTAACTAACTGTATTATAACCAATAAGTGTTTTTTTTTTTTTTTTTCTTTTTTTTTTAATCTAAATTCGAGCCCATGAAGTGTAATTGAAAGACAGTTACTTAATACGATGCCACTATGCCAGAGATGAACTTTGTTTTAGTGTCCACAATATAATGGGGCTTTGCCGTTTTGTTTGTAGTGTCGAAAATATGCTTCAAAGATCCCGGAATGTAACTTCCATTATATATTGTAAATTGACTTCTAATACATCCTGATGGTATTATTTATTGATTTCAATTTGATTAATGTACATACCATTTGAAAATCTCTGCTTAGCCAGTAACTGATTGCAAAGAAGTACTTTACAGTGAATAGAATTTTTTTTTGTTAACATTATTATGATTTAAAGTGAATGATAAAAGATATAATAAAGATCGCATTCAGTGGATTATTAATCATAAAATTGTACGCATCTGAAAAGTAAAAGCTTTTTGAATATCAAAGATCCACTTAATCTTTATCATAAACATATAAATACTAGGCAGATTGTTTCTTTTTTTTCAGAAAGCATGCAAATTTTTTAATTAAGAAAGTTTCGTACAATGCCAATTAATATTCAACGAAAATATTGAAAAAGCTATATATACACATATATCTATCTGTTCTCTTCTGAATAGCAAAAAAGTAATTTTAAAAAAAGCAAAATGAATAAACAGATACAAATAGATAGTTCCAGCGGTCAGCTTTCAGAATTTGTACTTCCACTTGAAGAGTTTATTTCTTTAAGGGATGCTGCAATCCATTTTTTCTTTCTTATTTCTTTTCCGTTTCTCAGTAATTAAAAATTAGTTTACTACGACCTCTGATGTGTATGTCTAAAGCTAGCTGATTACTTGAAAGAACAGCAATCAGAATAAAAGAGCAACGAAAATAAACCAAAATCTATTTTAAATTCAATTCAGAAATCAAATTTCAAAATATGCTTTTATCTCTCCTCCGTATTAGGATAATCAAAATATCCGAATGGAAAAGAACGATTTATTGAAAGGGAACTCGCCTTCGCGAATATACGAAACTTGTTTTTGTTTATTTATTATTATTATTTTTACTTAGCCTTTTTTTTTTTTTCCTTTGGACATATAAGCCAAGTTTCTCTTTGGTTCAGTCAACTCAAACTCAGCAGCCAAAAAATATATATACATGTACATCCCGTTTATTCCCAAATTAAATAAAGTATGATTTAGTAAAAATACAAAAAAAAAAAAAAGAAAACATTAAACTTTGTGTGCATCGTATTAACGAATCCTTAAAAAAAAAAAAAACAATGAATAAATAAATAAATAAAACGAAGAAAGATTTTAAGGCTGCTTTACATAAATCCGGCCATTCTTACATAATATCTTAGACATCTTTTAACTTGTAGAAATTTTCGACATCTTATTGTTAATTTTTTTTTTTTTTTAAGATTTTCTCTTACATTTCTTTTTATTATACCTCATTATTGGCGTCAGTTAACTGGATTGAATTCTGTCCTCAAATTTTCAATTTGACCAACACACATAGTTTGTTTATTTATGCATTTTTTTTTTTTTTTCAAACGATTGAAAAACTTCTCAGAATTTATTTTGAAATTTAAGATAAATTCTTAAAACTTTTTCACTCTATCATTTCATTTATTCATTTATTAAACTTTATTTAACATATAAAACGAAAATTAAACAAGTTTATGTTTCACTTTTTTTCTTATTTTTTCTTTTTATCTAATATTGTAATATAAATGTTCTAAAATAAAGAAATATGAAATTTCTAACAATATTTTTAACCAAATTAATAAGTACGCTCTATTATAAAAAATGAAAAACAAAAGAAAAAAAAAAAAAAACAATAAGCATAATTTTAAATCTTAGTAAAAGGAAATATGTACAGAACTTTCTTTTCTTAATTTTAGAATATACAAAATAACATAAAATTAAAGTAATCTAGTAATATATACACACTTATAAATACATATATATATATCATATATATATATATATATACACATATTGTATATCTATATATATATATATATATATATATATATATATATGCATAAATACATATATCTATATACATTTAGTTCTACGTTGTAATTCTATAAATTGAAATAAATAAATAAAAAAATTTAAACAAAAAAAAAAAAAAAATGTAAATTATTATTATGATTACTGAAAAAAAAACCCTATTATAAATTAAACGTTAATATTAAATGCTATCCAAAAAACAAAAAAAGTTTAAAATATTACAAAAAAATAAAAAAGGAAAAAGAAAATACCAGATACTAGAAAGTTATATATAATTTAAATAACAATTATTATTATTTTATAATTTAAGATTATATATATAAATTATACAATATTAAAAAGCACTAATTATTAAATGCTATAAATGTAATTAAATTAAACATGAAAACTGAATATATTATTAAAACCGGAACCTTACACGTTAAGCATTATTAATTAATCAATTATTACATTTAATTTTTAAGTTGTATTACTAAAAAAAAAAAAAACAAAAAAACAAAAACAACCACAACAACAACAACAACAACAAAAAATGAAAATATTAAAATATTATTGAAAACAGAAAAAAAGAAAACAAAAAAATATAAAAAAAATATAAAAATTCTCTTACTTTTTATTTCGAAAAACTGAAAGAATTCAATAAAAAATTTCCGTTATTTTTTTCATAAAAAAAACACTGTCTTCATTTGAGCGTTTCTTACATTAGGTCTAGAGCTCGGTTTACGGTTCCCGTACAATATCGTACGATCGCATTTTGGCACATTTGATGGTACTCGTATCGAGTTTGGCTTCTCGTTCATTGTATTTATAACGGTATCTTTGTGATATCATCGACGTGTATATAACAAAAAAAAAAAGAAGAAAAATGCAACGAAGAGGAAGAGAAGTGAACAAATAAACGCACTAAATATAAAATTTGAAAAAGAGATTGGCGAATAAATTATAAATAATATAAAGCAAAGTTTAATAAGACAATTATATCTCTGTTTATTTCAAATCTTAAATTCTTTTTTCTTACCATCAGTCTACGCAACGGTTGAATACGATTGTTTTAACCTTTCCCTACATAACAGAACAATTTTCCATTTAATATTATTGCCTTATTCATCGCACGCCGACGCTTATCATGTAGACCTCAAAATTTTTCAAAATCTACTGCCCAAGCCCATTAAACATATTTTGGTGAGGCTGCTTCATCATATCCCAATTAATGGGTTTTGGTTTCAACGGTTTTAAAGCCGGAATTTCGATGCTTATTAAAAAAAAACCCGGTTTAAGCTCTCCAAAAACTTTCGGGCAGCTTAGCTGTCGAATCAACTGTTTTTAGACGTTTAAATGCAATTTGGATCCAAAAGATCCAAAAAGAGGGAATATGGCCACCATACGAATTGACTGAATATGCCATTTCGAATCGTTTCGTTATTTGCAATATAATAAGAATTTTCTGCGGCTTATTCGATAAAATGTAGATCTACTACGATAATACCAAGCGCAAGTCACGGGTTAGTCCAGGAGGATCCATCCATATCGGTGACGAAGCGAAATATTCATGGCCATAAAGCTTTCCTATGCATATGGCGAATGAACTTCGGACTGCCGAGGTCTATAGACGAGCAATCGCTGTTAATGGACGCAAAGTTATCTGCTTGCATGACAACGTGCGGCCACACGTTGCAAGAGTTGTCAGGGATACACTGTTGCAGGTGGAATGGAAAGTTCCGTTGCATCCAGCGTACTCATCAGCCATACCGCCTTCTGTTTGCCACTTATTCCGATCGATCTAGCATGGCTTAGGTGGTACGCGGTTCAGAGATTCTGAAGTAGTGCCAAAATGATTGGATCGGTACCGAACCGATATCGTTCTTGCGACATCATGTATCGCCATGCTGCCAGAAAGATGGTAAATGGGTTATAGAAAATGATGGAAAATATTTTGATTAATATATAGTGTAGTGTAGTTTTTCCTCTATAAATGCCTTTTTCAAGTGAAAAAATGATCAGAATACGTGCAAGCCTTTGTTAAAAGAAAATGAAAAAAAAAAAAAAAAAACAATTAAAGCTATCGATCATTGCAGCACTTTCATCCTTTGTAAAAACGTTAATATTTTTAACTATTTTATCTTTTTCGAGAAGTAAACAACGTTACTAATTGTATTATAAATTCGCATGAGTATGATTCTCTGATCAAAATAATCCCAGAAAAATTAGGCAACACTTTTTTATTGCGCGAATTCTCTTTCGCGCCTTTAATCGCGAATCGTGAAATGATACTACCTTTAAACTGATAGACAAAAACTTAACTCCTGAAATCGAAATATTTATTCTTTCCGTAGCGCTAAGGGTCAAGAAATGGTGGAAAACATCTTCTAAGACCTTATAATAAAAAGGAAACTTGACACTTCAAATTTCAAAGTTTTTTTAAGTTCATAGGAGAATTTACGGAAAGGCATCCTTCTGGTCTTTCCGCATCAAATCTTAGCTGGTATATGCTTCATATGTTTAGATATTTGCTCGCTATATTTGTTTACTTACCTTCAACTATTTATACTCCATACCGATTGCGGCACAGCATATATTAAGTTTGCGCAGATGTATGTAACACGTGCAAAGGAGGGAAGGGAGGATTATCGAGATCTTTTGTTAATTTTTCCAATAATTAGTTGCCAAAGTTGTTAGTTGTTTGTGCCTAATCTGATGATAGGCTTACATTCTGCTTGCTTATGGTTCTATGAATATTAATTGTAAGTGTGTGCAATTTATTTGTGCGACTCAGAAAATGATTCTGATTTAATCGTGTCCGTCCATCTGTCCAATGCCTATCGACGTATATTTGTGGTCGAGTTAAAGGTCGCGATTTTTGGGATGTATTTTTGCTCAGGGAGGGACACCATCGACTAATTTGGATTAGATCGAATCGTTTTCATCTTCAATCCTCTTGCAAAGGTTTTTTTTTTTGAAAAAGTTGTTATATGAAAAAAAATTGCAAGAATTGCAACCATGTTGGTACGGCGTATGTCTATTTGTTTGGCCCCATTTCATATCGCAGCACTCATAAACTCTAAGACTTTGTGGCGAAAATAAGTGAATTTTTAACAACGAGATCTTCGAAGAAAAAAAATTAATTTTCATAAATTCAGATCCCTCTAATTGAAGTTTCAGGTCATCCTCCACGCAAGAATCCCCACAGAAAGTATGAATTTATATGGACACAAGGTATAACTCTTCGTATTTCATCATTTCATTTCATTCATTGTACTAGGCGAAGTGATGTAGAGTAATAATGGCGTCGTTGTCCGACTATTCTGTTTTTACTTGATTTCTTTTTTTTTTTTAAAACGTCATTGACTCTTAGGCAATTCGTCAAAACTCAGTGCCTCGGTGAAATTACAATATAAAAACAAAAAAAAATAAAAATAAATTTGTTAACGTCTGCCCATTGCGTGTTCTCGTTAATGGTAAGTAATTAGCAGCAATGTCCGTACGTCAACTTTCAAAATTGTGTGCCTGAGCACTAGTATTCATTTACTATACTTACTTTATACTGGTTTCTTTAATTCAATAAAATTGTTTTACAAATTTTTCAATTTTTATTTAAAAAATTCACAGGAACTTTAATTTTAACTTATATCTAAAGTTATATATGCATAAAATGATGCATAAAAATATAAAATTATAGACAAGACATTCACAGGGATATAAAGAGTATTTCGCTAGCAAAAAAAAAAAGCGCTTTGCTTTAAAAAAAAAAATTAAGGAAAAAATATTAATATTTTAATAATAATTAAAATGTTGATAATTTTTTTTATTATTTTTTTTTATATTTGTTTTTTATTTTTTCTTTATATTTATTTATTTTTTTTTTTTTATAAATTTTTGTACATTTTTTACGTTTATATTTTTCAACATTTTCGGTTCCCTGAACTTCTTTTTCTCTTAGTTTTAATTTATTTATCTTTTCCTTCTTGTTAAACAATTATTTATCATGATTTCATGTTCATCCCTTTAGACTTAATAATCCACTGACCAATTATAGGTAAATAAAAGATTTTTCTTGCAATTTTAATTTAAATAAATGAAGCTATCATTTTTAACAAATATAAACATTAAAATAAAAAAAAATTGCCTCCTGCGCTTTATCCTATTAACAATGATGGCTTTTATCGAATTGAAAATATCCAAGTTTTACATATGTTTACAAATGTGAGAAGAAAATAAAATTGAAATAATCTCAACTTAAAGATTTGCATATTTGAGGCGTGAAAATTCGCATTAATTTTTTTTTTTAAAAATTATTATCCATATGTTTACTCCTACGCGGAGAGATTTTAAGACTTTGAATAACTAACTATAGATATTCAAAATTTTATATTACTTACGACTATTTATTATACTAAGGTTATTATTATTTGAGAATATATATGTAATTCTAGTTTCTGAATTCCTGTTTGCGGTATATAAAGACCATAAGGTAGTTTTTGAGCAATTAACTTGTTAACTTTTCTTATTTTTATTATCCTTTTTAATGCTGAGTGTTTGTTTCACATTGAATTGTAGGCGTGTTCTTTGGTGAATTCGGGTTACTTTCTAGTTATGTTACAAATTTGAAGGCGATATCTTCATTTTGCAATCGTGCTACAGATACTACGCAATTGAGCGGACGTACAGATGGACAGATGAACAAGCGGACATGCTTGGGGGTATTCCGAATTTGATACTCGTCAATATTGCATAATGTTGCGTAATCTTGCACGTTAGGAAGATAGGACGGTCCAAATTATGATTTAATCAGAGCAAGTCTCGTACTTTAGGGGGTTTTCAAAAGCTTTCTTCCGGGCGTCGTAAGTTTTCACAGAAAAAACTAAAATTTTGATACAGTATATAACATGATATACATGTGATTACATCACGTATGCAAGTATAGTATTATGCTCGACATTTCTGGCGAAGCTATTGTAAGAACCTACTTGAAATTCAAACATTCGATTTGTACAACCTGTGCCTCGGGATTCGGGAGTAAAGAGTCCCGAATGAAGAAGTCAGTCAGTACAATGGAGGTGTAGACGTGCATCGGGTAGCAGTCAATGAAATTCAAAATTCAACGCAGATGACAATTGTGATAGCCACTATAGGCTGATGAATGACGGTGTCAACCGAATTTAGAATACTTTTTATACCTTACGCTAAGTAACTCTGCTTACTCAATGTCAAAATAAACTTGAATAAGTCAACGCGTGTTTTTTTCATGATGTATAAAGAAAAAAAAAACTGCAGTGTCGGATGCACTATTCAAACCACGGTAGAAGATATTCGAAGCCTGACTCAGCATATAAACGCTCGGATAAATGCGTTTAAGAATAAATTCATTATAGAATCAATAGAAATCTCGTCATATGAATTTTAAATTGTGTTTCGAGCATACACCATAGTTACGTTATATTCGAACCGAAGCTTAACACGAGCAAATTGAAGGAAATTCTAGACTGCGTAAAAACGACTGACGAAATATTAAGAAAGGTACAAGAAACATGCTCCACAAGCTTTTACGGATGCCAGACACTCTGTATAGAGTATTAGAAACGTGGTAACTATCGTTAACGCAGACTTAGAAAGCAGGAAGTGGAAATAACAATAACGAGCATAGCAGCGCTTAGATGAGTACCGAGGAAAATAAAGGCCAACTAGTTAACAAGTGGTTATTTGTCCACAAGAAGTGGACATTTGTATCAAAGAAGAAGTGTCTACTCTGTGACAGTGATAGCTAAAGCTAAGCTAACCAAATGCGAGCATTCGGAAATAACAAAATGAAGAGCTGCGCAAGTTAGTAAACAACCATTTAGAGAAATAGTTATGATGGTCACAGCATGCGCGAAATACATGGTTGTTATGGATAATAAAAAAGATTCAAGACTCAACTGATTGTGTTCATTTAATCTGAGATTATGAGGTGTCGTAGTTCTCTCCGAATGCAAAACAACATCTCAATTAAATCATCATTATGCAAGGGGATGCGCGTTAAGCCCGCGATGAAAATTGCTACTCCTTGCTTGATTTATTTCAAATTTAGAAGTTGTATATTTTTTTTTCTCAAGGATCTCGAATGTACATTCGGCGTGACTAGGTGAGTTGTATTTTATATCATTAATATAGTTTATAATTCATAATTTTTACGACTGTTACACAATTGTCAACAATAGGTTAAGACATTTATAATAATTACACCACAATAAAATGTTTGTAAACTAATTATGTTGTTATGATACTGGCTGGCGAAGTAAGTGTACACTTAACACACTCACATTCACTACACATCCACTTACATCTTATATATTATAAAGATTCTATAGGGCAAAATCACTTTCATGAACCCCCCAATTTCGGCGAGCTAGTCAGATTTCGTTAAGAGCCCTTTGAGTTGCTTAGCATGCTACAACTTCTCTTCTACTTTTTGCCGAGTTTACTTTGACAATTACAGAACCAACTTGACTTGGCACTATAAAGAACATATTTTTTATCATTACAAAATTTGTTTTCTTCTACCTAAATAAACCAAAAAGCATTTGTATTCCTTCCTTCGTATTCTTATTGAAATGTATCTTTTGCTATTCCTATAAATTTCTTTTCTTTTACGCTCTATTTCTTTTCAATTTTTTTCGATTAAGTGAACTATGAAAATTACGTTTACCCTTTGAGTAAAAATATATACTTTTTGCAAAATGCGAAAGACACAAATCTAGGGAAAATGTTGTATTTCAATTTGGATTTACAGCTACGATTACCGTTATTTGGTTGAAACTCTTTTATAATATTTGTAAGGACCAAAGTCATCCCGTATCCCCGGTTTTGGTCCTTCACAAAATAACCTTTAGCTCAAACCTCTAAGACTAAAACGTCATTTTAATTATCAAAAAAATCATCGACCGTACGATTGAAAAACGATATCAAAAAAAATTTATTTAATTATATTGCTAAACATTGTGTCATAAATTTTTCTTCAAGTTAGTTTTCTTTATTGTTAAGAAAAAAATCAGCAAATAACGGTCGTACACCGTTTTATGGACCAAATGTCCTTTGGTTGGAATGCTCTTGAAATTTATGTACATTTTTTCTAATTTTTTTTACTTTTATTTTATTGTCATGCGACACAACATATCACCTCAGGTGTTGCAAATGCTCTACCGCAAGCCGAGCTTGGCCGCATGTTACAATAAATAAACAAACGAGATATGGTGTAAACATCATGTTACACTTTGAAGATCACATCTTGTCTCTACCCGATAAATTCGATGTCATGGACGATGAGAAGTTGAAGTAACTTTCATCAAGACAAATTGTTATAGGGAAAGAGATGGTCAACCACGAAGGAAATTATAATTTTAATTTTAAATGAATAAGAACAATAAGCATTCATATATGTGTATATGTATAAATGTTCAGCAGCAGTCGTAATTAAAAAAAGATAAAAATAAAAAAACTCAATCATTTGTTTCATTTGTTATCTCTGTTTGGTTGAGGTTTGTTAACCTCGTCGTCCCATCAAGAAAGAGACAATCGATGGACATTAATAGAAATATCACATATTAAAATTAATATAAATAAATATCAACCTATAAAGAGATCGTCTTATATACGTTTACCTGGGAAAATATATAGAAAACAACGATGGCATCAATGTGCAAAACAGTGATGAGCACTGCTTTAAGTGGGCAATAATATTTGCCATGTATCCAGTCGATTCTAAAAGGGAGTCCAAAAAAATGTTCGCCATATAAAAATGTGAAGATTCGAGTGGATATTATTAGTGTTGCGTAATAACGTAACTTTACATTTTGAAAACTTGAATTTTCCATTGACGGTGGATAACGTGAAAGGCTTTGAGTTACAAACTCCATAAATAAGTGTAAATGTGTTCGGTCTCGAGGATAATCTTATTCTGGGTCCGTATTATTTTACCCAAGAAGAAAAACGAAATCATATTAATCTGTTGCTGTTGCAAGAGAATGGAAAATTTCATTATGTTTGTATTAAGCTCATGTCGAGGTAGGTAAACTAGTATAAAAAATATTTTTCTAATGTTTATTACTATGCGTATATATGTATATGTAATTACAGATTGATCAAATCACAATTGACGAAACATCGTAGGACGATGCACATGTGCAACGTATGCTTAATTCATTTTCACTGTGCGGATGCTCTCAAGCGACATAAGCACAAGTGCCAAAAAAATATGGTAACACAATTACCTAGCGTAGGTGATAGTATACTCAGTTTTAACAATTTCAAGCATCATCAGGATGTATCTTTTGTGGTCCATGCCGATTTTGAATGCATTTTAGAACCAAATAACATTCAAAATTCAATTAGCATTCAATCAGTGCAAAATCAAATTCCATTTGCTTACAATTACTATGTTAAGTGTGTGTTCGATAAAAACTTAAATATATTTAGGATATATAGCGGGGAAAATTTGGCAAGTCAAAATCTAATCAAAGATGTTCTATATATTTACAATAATTATTTATGTAAAGTTAAACCTACGAACTGTTTGATGCCTGCGCACGGAACGCGAGAGGCAAAAAACCGATACAATTTGTCACATTTGAGGGAAATTGTTTTTACCTCCCGAAAACAGGTTAGCTGATCAATGTCATTTGACAGAAGATTATAGAGGAGCCACTCATAATAAGGGTAATTTGGAACATAAAGTTACGACTTTTCCATAATCTTTCAGCGTACGATTGTCATTTGTTCATTAGGGAACTTTCATCTATTAAGGTTAGCATAAATATTATTCCACAAAATAAGGAATTGTACATCTCCATATCTAAGACTGAAGAGTTTTGGGTGAAAAAAGAGTTAATCGATCAACGTTTTTTAAATTCATTTAAATTTATGCCAACAAGTTTACAAAAACTGGCTGAATACTTGTCCGATATAGATTCAATCGTTGTAAAATCCATTTATCACAACAATAATCGTTTCAATTTGTTGAAACGTAAGGGATTATCTAGACTCTACCGCCACTTTGTCACGCGACCAACTTATTAATCACTAAAAAAACATTTTATACTATGTCCGCGTTTCCGTTGGGCGCCACTTTATCAGTGCAACCAACGTTAATCAAAAAAAAAATTAGGAAAGATTTTTTTTCCATAATAGGTCTTACTGCGTTGGCCGCCACTTTGTCAAAGTGCTGTCATTCTATGGCGACCAACTTACTGATCAATAAAATTAAAATTTTTATGCTGTTTCGTTTCACGTTGGGCGCCATTTTGTCAGTGCTATAGCGATCAACGTTAATCAATAAAAGAAAATTAGCATAATAGGTCGAAATTTCGTTGGGCGCCACTTTGTCAGTGCGACCAACGTTTATCAAAAAAGAAGATTTCTTCCTTCCTCTTTTCTTTTTTTTTTTTTATATAATGTGGGCTTTCCGCTGGGCGCCACTTTGTCAGAGTACTATGGCGACCAACGTCAATCAAAAAGAAGAAAAAAATGACAGAAATGAATTTAAATCAAATAAAAATTGCTATCTGGGTTGTATTTCCGTTGGGCGCTACTTTGTCAGTGCGACCAACGTTAATCAAAGATTGAAAATTTTATATCGGGTTGTATTTCCGTGGGGCGCCACTTTGTCAGTGCGACCAACGTTTATTGAGAGCTATAAAGCAATAATAAAGGTGAAACTAAGAACATTGGTGTTGTGTAACAATAACGGAGAAGTTATGCTGCACAAATCATCACTGTCCTTTTCCAACATTACTTCTGTCGGTGGGGACAATAACAACTGTGGCGTTCGGATAGAAGCTGTTATTTGCGATCAACGATACCCACAAATATTTGCTAGTAAGTCAGGTAACGCCGACTAAAAATCCTACTATCCGTGGAGAAAATCATCATTAAGAAGTTCATCGGAACAAACGACGACACCAATTGCACCAAGTATTGTACGTTAACCAGTTCTTTTAGTTCCTTTCTTCTGTTGTCCACGATGTGTGGCTAAGCGCGAGCCGCCACCGCTGTAGCTGAGAAAAGGGGGTGTGCATATGATGGCACCGTAGGGAGGACTTCAGACGATGACAGACGAACTCACCGTGGACAGACGTACGATAGATTGCCGACGAGACTATTCCTGTTTTTTTTAGTATTCTTTGTCATGAGGCTCAGAGAGCCAAACCCCATTCAATAAGTACGCTCTACCGGCAACAAAGGGGCTAGTACCGTGACAAAGTGAAACCCAATTACCATCTCGTTCATGCTTTTTGAATGCAGCATGTAGTATTATGAACATGTTAAAAAAGTCTGGAATACATTCCAATGTGGAAACCTCGGAGACTACTTACTATTATATTTGAAAATTGATGTTTTGCTATTATGTGATGTCTTTGAAAATTTTCGAAAAATGTATGTAAAAATATATATAAATTAGACTCTTGTCAACCTTATACTGCGCCTGGGTTATCTTGGGATGCAATGTTGAAGACAACAAAAATTGATTTGGACTGGCACTGAACAATATAATTTTATTGTTCGAGTTATAAGGGGGAAGGCATTGTTCAATGTTCTAAGAGATATTTTTTAACTAACAATAAATATGTAAGCGATTTTGATCCTAATCAAGAATCAAATTATCTTATTTACTTGGATGTAAACAATTTATATGGTTATGCCATGTCACAATCTCTTCCCTATAAAAATTTTGAATGGATGCATGATTTGGAAAATTTTAATTCACATGAGGTGAGAAAGATGGCTCAGAAATAGGATACATATTCGAAGTAGATTTAGAATGTCACTATCGTTTTGTGCTGAAAAAAAAAAAAAAAAATACACACATGAAATCCATTAAATTACTAACAGATTTAAACGATAAAACGCATTACGTTATACTCTGTTTTTATAAGAAATACTCTATGGAAGTTGTATTGAAACCGACAAAAGTAGAAATTTGTGCATTATCGGAATCTTCAACAATGTATTCGAGATGGTGTTGTTTTAAAAAAAATACACAAAATTCTTAAATTCAATCAATCGGATTGGTTGAAAAAATACATTGATTTGAACAATTATCATAGAGCGTTAGACAAAAACACTTTTGAACAGAATTTTTTCAAGTTACTACTGAATAAAATTGTCTACGGCAAGACTATCGAAAATGTAGATAAAAGAAAAGTTAAGAAAATAGTCTGCGAATGGGAGAATAGATGTAGAAATTTGAGGATCGAGAAGCCTTATAGCTAAACCAAATTTCCATAGTTCACAAATGAATCAAGTACGAGTTGAGTACAATAAGCCAATTTACATTGGTTTTACCATCTTAGAATTATCCAAATGGAAAATGTATTGTACGTTATGAAAAAAATTTGCGTTTCAAATAAAAAAAAAAAAAAAAATCAAGAGCGAAAAAATAGAGATAATAACATTAAGATAGTAGCATACTCATCAGTTGTTTCTATAAATTCATCCGCTTATTATACTCAGCGATAAAAAAACAAAATGGTGTCATCAAGAGATTTGGAAAATCTATTGAAAGCATACGCTTGTTGTATTGATGAGGATCACAGGACTTTCTTCCTAAAAATGATCGATGAATTAAGGATATGTAACAATTTATTAACTTTACCATTACCTTCTTTTTTATTGTTCTGCTTTACATGTAAGCCGCAATGAGTGGCTAAGGCTGAATATACTACTGCTGTAGCAGTAGTGCGATGAGGGAGTGCGCGCGTGGGGGACGGTAGGGGGAGATAGGACAGATACAGGCGGACTACCTCTGGACGAACGAACGACAGACTACCGACTGCAAGAAGGGGCTCATACCGTTTCTTTGTTTCTTTCTCTTCAGGTTCAAATCTTCTTGGTTTTTGGTTCGCATTTTTCTTTTTTTGTGTTTTTTTTCTTTGTCATGCGGCTTAGTAAGCTAGGTCCATTAATTTAGTTGCTCTACCGACAAACGGAGCTAGATACACCGGTGACAAAGTGACCATCACCAATATATGGTATACGTAGATATGATTCATGACTAAATTGTATAAAAACTAGAAATACCTGGGCCTGCAAACTATTGTACGAGCGATATAAATTAGTGCAGAAACTTTTTAATTTGTATAACCGCATTTTTTTTAACCACAAAAATTCAGTGACATATCCTCGCAAATTATCTTGTAAAGAAAAAAAGAGCATAAATAATTCTAACATTACAAGAAATTTTCAAAGTCAACAATACTGTACTGACAAAGCTCATTAAAAAAATGAATTCACAACAAGATCAACAATAGCCTGTTGGTAGGGTTTATTGAATGAAACCCCTCGGATCGACCAGATAAAGGGCATCGAAGAGGAGATGCTTGAACGACTGTTCCTATTGCATTGGAATCCCGATATAGTGCACTTAATGCGGTCATGTCTGGCTGGACAGGTTGCAGCTTACATTGAAGAGGACTTGATGAAAGACTGGAAATTGCTCCCAGACTTTAAGTTTATATTCAAATTAAAAGAGTTAAGCATTAACAATTATTTCATGTAATATGAAATAAGGATATATATCAATAATGGAACGTACCTCTATGGTTTCATAATAACATAATTTGCAAAATTATAAAGAGCAACTGGAAGCACCCTTCTAGAATTGAAAACGTATTCGAGAAGAAAGAACATTACATTAGGCCCTTACACTAAGCAATGCAAAAATTACGATACATTAACAACACTAACGTGCTGCACCCAAATTAATTAAGAAATTTGACAATATTCCGATTCCGGCATAGTTAAAAGGAAATCTCTCCACCTACTTTTCTTGAACAGGATAGATGCTGGTTACCCATTCAAACATCCATCCCAAACAGAAACTTGTTGTCGCAAAAAAATTATAAAAGCTTTCAAAAGGTAACGATTTTAATAGCAACGCTTGCTATAGGGGGAAAAGCAAAAAATTATTTTCAATGTTTTCCCAAACAGAGAGATAGAATAACAAAGATGCACTATGCGACTGGAAATTAACAAAAATTCCATGAAAATTTTCTGCAAGG
>NW_023998416.1:23286044-23291597 GCF_014805625.2 Glossina fuscipes
GATAAAATAACAAAGATGCATTATGCGACTGGGGATTAACAAAAATTGTCTGCAAGGAGACTCAATATTAAAAATATAGCCATATACCTTTATTTTAGGTTATTACATAGGATGACGCCATCACCAATGTAAATTCTTCTGTTTTTCCTATCGTTGGTTCTTGTGCACAAGCGTATATTCACACGTTGCGTTACCTATAGACAGGTAAAAAAAGCTCCAAAGCTTACCCGTTCGGCAAGCTAGATTTCTTCCGTCCGTGGATAAGTGTGTGCTATTCTTGTATGTGCAAACGTTTGAGGAGTGCCCGAGAGACAAAATATAAAGGAGCACAAAAAACGAACTTAAAGAAAAGAAGAAGACAATTTTTCTAAAAAAAAAAAAAAGTGCACTGGAAGGGATTTTGGCAGGAATTAATTGGTGAACAGATGATACGAAGCGTAAAAAAGACGAAGTATTAATAAATGCTTTTAAAAAAAAAAAATTTCTTTTCGAAGAAAAAAAAACGCGTAGCAGCGACAGCGATTATCTGGAATGGAGTGGAACCCCTTTTTGAAAGGAAGAGGCATCTAGCTAAGGGAAACCGCAAGTTGACAACAACCTTTTTATATATAAGAATAAATTGCTTGGTGTAAAAAGAGAAAACAAAATTCGAACGCAGCCAAGTTTGCTAGAAATGGAAAATCTGGCATCTTATACTAAACGCTTTACTTTGACTAGAATGGCTTACGTTGTTTGCATTGATCCAGTCATGGGAAGAAGAGACGAGACACCCGTGAGTTTATTGCTTAGATCAGTTTGGCTTACAGTTGTACCTTTAATCCAAAAAAGCAATCTCTTGGGATGCAAGAGAAACCAAGAAAATCAAAGATGTAAAACAATGTGTTACAGCTAAACTAACCGCCGTTGATGACTTTCGAAAGTGTTTATTTGAAAACAAATTGTACTATGATTCCATGTATGTTTCTCGATCAAAGATACATCAATTGTATACACAACATATTAATAAACTAGTTTTAAGCTACTTGGGTGATAAGAGGTTTATAACGGAGAATGGTATTAATACCTATGCATGGAGACGTTATAAAATAAAGAATAATGATAATTAAAAAACAAAAACATTTTTTCTTATTTATTTATTAATTATATTTGTTGAAAAGAAATTTCAAGCATAAATGACCCCAATTAAAAGTGTGCAATTTTTGCTTTCGCTTATAATTGCATTGGATGGGCGATTTTAAGTAATTACCCATTTCAATTGGCGGCTGTAGATTTCAAAAACTATTAAATATTTTTTATAATAAGCTACTCAATGTGTTCCACAACCGTTTGAATTATCTAGATTAACAACACCACATTCTTGTGCTAATGGTTTCTTGGGTAAAGAATCTCACGCATAAAAACACCTCTAAAATGCCTGAGTTATTTATCGTACTTAATCACATCGACATCTTCTGGGCCATCTCAACGACCAAAGCAGTTTATTTTATGTAAACAAATAATACAAGAGTTTTTCTTTCACGAAGTTTGGAAAATGCAGAAAAAGAACTTAGATCTCCACGAATGGATGACGCAGCGTACTTTCAGACTCTGATAAGCAAACATTGTCTCTTCATTTCTTAGCTTTCATTGTTACTCTTTCTTTTTTAAATTGGAGCTATGCCCGTGACAAACATGGCGCCCAACGAAAAACGAACTAGTAAACGGTTGATGTAATTTCGGCATGATTAAATTAAATTCCATATATGTTGGTCGCGAGCCATCCGTTTATATTGTTGACTTTGACACATCTCGGGTTTTTGCAATTCACTAAGGCAACGTGATGTAAGATATCCGCAGAGTATGTCCAAGCTAATGCTGTGCATCTAGCGGAATCAGCTTGGAGTGATCTACAATGAGATGCCCCTTACACCTTAACGAAACCATCGCTAAGGAACGTTACTGACAAGATTTCGTCGAATTGAGTCGAGAAATAAAGTTCAAACCTCGCCGATATGCCAAGTGATCTTTTTAGCACTCGACCATAGGAAACTTCGGAAGCGAAGAAGATGAGAATAATGGCGGGCTAACGAGAATGCATTCAAGTCTCCATCTATTATACATATATATTTATCCCATACTGTGAAATTAAGAGGGAAAGCGATTCACAATTTAAAGATGGAAACTACACATTGCACACTAGGTTGGCCGCTCATTTACAATAGAAATGGCGCCCAACGGAAATCAAAAATGGAAATTTTAACAATATCTGCAAATTTTCCCAATAATAACTTTTTTTCGGATCACATTTGTTGGTCGCTCATTTACAATAGAAATAGCGCCCTACAAAAAACGAATTTATCAGGATGCATTTAGATCCGTCAATCAATTAGTTAATACTTTCATAGACCTACGTTGGTCGCTAACAATAAAAATGGTGCTAATGTAAAGATAAACCAGGAGACTTATTTCAAACTCTCTATATATATATATGTATTTTAACGGAAGGAGTAATTAGTGAGTGCATGGTAGCTTGCCCGAAGCTAAAATATCTTGATGAAGGGTAGTCCAGTTTTGGCTACCCGGGATTGTACGGTTAATCCGAAGGCAAAAGTGGTCTGACCCCGTTCAGTCGCGTAAAGTAATGCTAAAGGTTTTATAGTCTAACTTTAAGCACCACGGGGGTCAGAGGACCGCTCACAAAGCCACGTAAATCTGCGGGTTAAAGTAAAACTAATTGAAATTAATTGAAGTGAACGATATATAATAACATATAAAAAATATATCATCATATATGAAAAATATGAAAGATTCTGCTCGATAAAGGGCCAAACTTAATCTCGTAAAATGAAAATGTGCGCGAAACGATGCGCTCCCAGCCGCAATTGGACTTGGGCCGCATGCAACGGAAAATATCATAACCGGCGTTATTAAGGGGGGCATTATAATCCACTCGACTTTCATGAGAAGAGTGTGGGAGCCATTTATTATTAGTAGGGTAACGACGGCCCAAGACCTCGTCGAAATTAGGAGTTAGGCACCTCGTCCTTGTTGTTTTTGCGGTAGTGCAATTGCATTTCGGGCTACGCACCCATGTGCACACAGGGGTGGCTGAATAGGGAAAAGCTAGGACCACCGATGAATATTTTTATATTTATTATGTACATATACATATATATGTTTATTATATATTTAGTGTATATTTATAATATATATTCAAATATTGTGCGTAGTCTATATGTGTAATGTAGTATCTAAGCAAAAATTAATAAAGATAAAATTTAAATAGCCAAATAAAATTAAAGGTTTTTTGGTCCTTTTGCCTTAAATGCGCCACTTTTTTTATGTTGGATTAAGTTTTGTTTGGTAATTGATATGCTTCTTTAACAATATTGTCGCTTAATTATTTTTTTTTTTTTTTTATAGTTATACCGAATTTCACTTTGGTGCGTAAGATATTATTAATTAAGTGTTTGATATGAAATAAAACGTTGGCCGTTTTGTGTAGTTTTGCTTTGCCGGAAAATAGGTTTGCATAACAAGGCCGGAGTTGTGGAAGTCAAGGAAGGTGTGTTCGTTTTTACCGCTAACATTATGAAAATGAGTGATGAAAGTATGACCATGAGCACATCCATATCCAAATAGCTTCGAGTAATGAATTGAATCATTGCTTATTACTGACTGTGTTGCTTATTACTAAAAGTTTTTTATTGTGTAATATAATTAGATTACGTACTAATTGCATGGCGCTCAACGAGCGGCTCGCACATAAACGGCTTCAATGAAGGTCGCTGTAGCTACTGCTATACTCATCGAGTGAGCGATTCCTTTTTTCTTTCTCTTTTTGTGTTATCAAAACTCTTCATGTCCATTATAGTCTTATGGCACCTATTTGTCGTTTCCTTTCTTATGTACTTATTTAATGCTCGGAATAATGGAATTTTTAAGTGATTCAATCGCTCAAACCGATTCCAGCGATATCAAGTAAATTGTTTATTGTGGAATTTCCGTATTAGAAGTATCGTAATAGAAGCAAACAAACATTATTTTGCTTTTACTTCTTAAGAATCCCATTTTATTCAGTTGCGTTTGCATTCATGGAACGAAAAGTATACTGACAGAACCTTTATATGATTCGTTACCTGACGTGGAAGTTATTCTTATTATCGAAAATTATTTACCGCTGCTGATTGAATTTTTGAACACTGAGAATACCTAAATTAGATGAATGTTATGTTGTTTGTCGAATGAAAATTCCATTGATTAAGGAAGAATTTCTTTGTTCAATATTAGTTTGTACAGTTCAATTGTAGTCTGTACAATATTAGTTTGTACATATATACATGTTCTGCGATCCACCAGTAGATCCAACAAAGACAACACATCCCATAAAACAACCACAACAAATCAACAGCGGCAAAACCGTAAAAGCAACAAACAATTCATGTTATAATAATAAAGCGATGTAAACAGCCACTTAGCTCAGCAAAAACAATAGTCTCAACTAAATCCTGACATGTGGTTAGACCTTGTAATATTTGATTTGATGCCGGACAGTATTAACAAATATATATATATAAACAACAACTTGGAGTTCTAGTCATTGTTACGTCATCAACTATATAATTATCTTCAGCAGCACGCAGTCCGTATGTCCGGTTCTTCTTCGTATCTATTTTGTGTATATAACGTCTACATAAAAGTTAAGCACCATCTTAACAAAAAGTATAAATTCACGAACCACTCTAATAAATAAAATAAGCAAAGGTAGCATTTCATAAACAACGAGTGTCATACGAATGCATCGTAAACACTTCTCACCAATCTCATATTGCCCCTACAATAAACACTTGTCATCAATCTCATTACTTCGTTTTGATAAAAGTGCTGACTGTCGATTACTGGATAACCCAAAGGTTTCCTATAAGGCAGTTCTTTAAAACTAAGTTAGTTAATTACCAGACATAAGTAGCATTAACATCCTAATAAGTTCTTTAAATATAAACAAATGTTAAATAAAATTTAAATAAAAGTATGTGTTTTCTTAAGGGACTCATAAAGAATTAAATTGTGTTTTCAAGAAAACCAATCAATAAATAAAAAATGGCATCCCGCAGATTTATTGGCGTGTAAATTCTTTTTTTCTTTGGGAGAAATTAAAAATCCTTGTTTTGCTGTGCCATCGCGACTAGTAACGAAAAGATAGCTAATTTTTTTTGATGAACAAGGAAACGATAAAGGATTCTCGAAATCTTTTTATAACGAGGAAAAAGAAGAAAAGCCTGAAGCAAAAAGGAAATATAAGAAGTAAAAATGGGAAGAAAGGAAGATAAATCGATCGGCTAATGTACCAGTAGGAGTGTAGAACGCGAGAGAACCAACGTAATGTCAAAGGAGCACACCTCCTCGCACCGGTTGGTGCGTGGCATTTAACTTATATAATTGGTGTAGTCCATAACATAATTTAAGTAATCATACATATTTACTTACAAATTATTTAATGCGTTCGCTTTAATTAATATAAACATATAAACATTTTTTCTGCTATTCAAAGTGACACAAGGTAGGTTAGAGGGG
>NW_023998416.1:23291607-23302292 GCF_014805625.2 Glossina fuscipes
TAAATTAAGTATGTGTGGGTAAGTGGAATACACCACCGCTGTAGCGGTGGGCATGCGTGGGTGTACGCGCGAATGGAGGTAGGGAAACCGAGGACATAGTGTGCCACCCCTCTATCGAGAAACGAGCTATGCCCGTGACATATATATATATATATATGCGTTCATTTAGCAGTATGATGTCTGCGATATCGATGAAATGTCCAATGACCGTTAATAGTGGGGCAAGACTCGCAATTTAAATTGCCTAGAGATCTGTTAATGAATTCTGGAGATTTTAAAAAATATAATCGGACTCCATGCAAACTTGCTTCTGTTGAATGGTTTATAGAAAATAGTGAACCTCCAAACAATGAAACAAAAGCTGTCATTGATGGTATAATGATGGTATAATGATGGTATAACTCAAAGAGATAATCAAATTTCATACTAAGTAATAATTGGAGCGGTATAACATACAAAGTGCTAA
The DNA here is from genome assembly GCF_014805625.2 of Glossina fuscipes. Lineage (NCBI taxonomy): Eukaryota > Metazoa > Arthropoda > Insecta > Diptera > Glossinidae > Glossina > Glossina fuscipes. The sequence continues at coordinate 23,292,074 of NW_023998416.1, forward strand.
ATATTGGAATAACAATAAGACCACGTCTTTTAATCAACCCACTTGATATAAAAGTATCCAGAAAAATGAAGGATGCTGTGTAAGGGATAAGCCATTTTCCACGTATCTGTCTAAGACGTTTGCAAACAAATATGTCAAAGCAAGTAAGGCTTTAATGAACATGGTATCATCACTAGTAGAGGTCGGTAAAACAAATTTTTACCCTATGCCAAGCGACACTATATATAAGACAAGAGGAGCAGAATCTTGAAGGTTTAGCCTGTTCTGTGGCATTTGGTGAAGAAAAAGCATATTTTGATAGAGATGGAATTCTGGAACATTTTGTGCACAATGATACGTCTTTGAGGGAGATAAAAATAAATCAATGTGATGAAACTGTACCCCGCGAGGCGTATTGCCTGCTATTGCTACACATTGTCAAATGGCATTCAATCAATTGAAACGAACTAATTATGCAAAGCTCTAATCTAATGCGATAAGATATTGGACAAACCATACACATTTGATCTTAGGAATGAATTCTCAAGAGTTAAGACTACAAATTCAATTGACGAAGAAGTAATAGATATTTCTATACTATTAACGGACAAAGAATGTTACGCATGCTTCAGGTTAATGCTTGGACAAGTTGAGACTTAAAAATTGAAACTGACGACGACGATGACCTCTTAATTTACCTTTGCCGTGAGAAAATGATAGTTATGTTAATGCGAAGAATGTGTTCGAATTACACACAATTCCCACAAATCACAACGAGTGACAATTGGTTTGCTAGATCTGAATTACTATCTATATCATATAGCTAAGAGAAATAAGGCTATGATATGTATGAAAGAAAAAGATTTTTGTAAAAGATATATAAACGGAAGGTATTATTTGAGATGAGTTATTTTGTATACATTTACAGGATTTCCAACCTTAGACGAAATAGAATTTCTAAGACATCATGTAACTTCCAGATTGTCACATTTGAAAATGAACACCAATCTGAGGCAAGGTAACCTCATTATAAAACTATTTATATTTGGTCATGTGAAGAATTTTTTTTTTTAAATTTGACAAACGTATTCATTTCTTCTAATAAAAATCAAACTGTAAATATTATACAACATTATCAGCTTCTTTGCACCAATTATTTTCTCTTATTCAATCCTTCATGGAGAGGGTCAGCATATGTATGGTCGGTAGCGGCAATTGGTAAAGTAAATATTTTCATTATTTCTTCCTTTTTGCACTAATAAGTGTTATTCGTTTCGTCAGGGGTACGGCAGTAGCTAAAGTTGTCGCAGAAAATGCCGCCAGACTGGAAGATGTTGAGAATCGTGTAAACCTGTTTGTGTACGATGAAATATTCGAAGGAAAACGTTTGAGTGAAACGATCAATCAACATCATATAAATAGCAAATATCTGCCGTATGTTAAATTGCCAGAAAATTTAGTAAGATCAAAATGCATTATCGTAAAAAACATAATTTTATGCAGTTATGTTCTTTGTCAGGTCGCTTTTACCGATTTAGTAGAGTCTGCAAAGTACGCTGATATTATTGTCTTCGCCATACCGAGTAAGCACATAATTGACTTTTGTAAAACTCTTTTGGGTAAAATTAAGCCAAGCGCTATCGCGGTCTCACTAGTTAAGGGCTTTTTGCCTAGCGAAAGTGGCATGGAATTAATATCTCATACGATAACCAAATATTTAAAGGTAAAATGAATCGTCCAGTAATTTAAAAATTTCTTCTGATTATCATTTGATTGTCGAAGGTTCCGTGTGCTGTACTGGTTGGTGTTAATTTGGCCTCTGAAATAGTGGCTAACAAATTTTGTGAGGCTACATTAGGCTGTCGAGATACAAAACAGACGAGAATATTAAAGGAAATTTTTAAGGGTCCATCACTACGCATCGTAGTAGTTGACGATGCCGATTGTGTGGAAGTGTGCGCTTTGCTCAAGGTTTGTAAAGTTTGCTTTCTAATATCGGACCTAAGCTCTTTAATTTATAATGTCCGTCTATTAATCTTAACAGCATATTATGGCATTTGGCACTGGTCTATTGGATGGCCTGGATTGCAACGAAAATACTAGATCGGCCCTAATTCGCTTTGGTCTTTTAGAGATGATGCATTTTATCGATATTTTTTTCCCGGGTAGTAAATTGGGAACATTTTTCGAAAGTTCTGGCTTATCCGATTTGATTACCGTCTGCTATGGCAGTCGCAATCGACGCATAGCTGAGGCATATATACGTACCGATTATACGATTGAGCAATTGGAAGGTGAATTATTGAAAGGCCAAAAATTATTAGGTCCTATGGTTGCTAAAGAAGTTAATAACATGCTAAATAATAAAGGAGTGGAAGCGAAGTAAGAGTTAGAACAATTTTAATGATTGATACGTATATGCGCATACATATGCACATATTTATAGTTTTTTATTGTCAATTGTCATTTGTAGGTTTCCAATATTTACCATGATTCATAGAATATGTGAATACACAGCAAGACCAAGCGAGCTCATCCAATGCATATACGACGTACCAGACCATATGTGAGTCAAGCAAATATTAAATCTCGTATATCATTCAATCGATTTTAATCGCTTCATTATCTTCCTTGCAGTTTCCATCCCACAAATATGTTTCCTTTGTAAAATTTATCATGATATTCTTGTTTGCTTGCTTTGACAATAACAAGGCAGGAAAACTGGACACATGGGCTTTTAGAAAACATACAATTTGGATATACTGTTTGATTTGGATATATTTGATTAGCCGCCTGAAAAATCCCAACTGAAAACCACTTATGCTAACCAAAAATGAAAACAAATCGAAAACCAAAATTTTTGCTGCCTGTTATCAAATTCAAGTATGCAATCAAGACTCCCGGAAAAACCTGCGATTAGTGCATTTTCTGATTTCCAGTTGTTTTTTTTTTATTTCTTTCTATTCTTATTCTTTTTCCTATACTCAATATAATTATTACATTGTATTTTAGACATGTTTTCAAGTAAAAAATTATCTTCCAGAAAAATTGCGTTTCCTTTTTGAGTTACATGCAGTTTTTTTCATCAAGCCATCCAGAAAATTGTTTACATTACTTCCTATTAAAATTTATACATTGGTTAAGAACATGTACACTTTTGCAACTCTTCAAAAACCCATGCTCATAACGAGGACCATAAACTGGAAAGTCAACTTCAGCAATCTAGGTTTGCCCTAATTAAAAAAATGTGTTGCATAGAACGCACGCTGGCTTACTTTTTTCATGTCTAACGCATACCCACATTCCTTCTAACTCAAACCAAATGCAGGCATCGCTGTTTCGTAATACATCGATCCGTGACAAAATCTATTGTTTTAATGTGGGCAGATGGTGATGTTAATCGTCGTTATGTGCCTCGCCTTTATTATGAATATATGGACAATCTTGATCTGTCTGGTCCTCTTGATCGGTATACTAAATTCTTAAATATTGTATATGAACGATGTAAGATCCAGATAAATAATACTCTCTTACTATCTGGGTAGTGTTCTCGCAGTCTTTTCTAACGACGGCGATCTATATGTTTGTGGGATCGACCCATGTGTAAATCATGAAAGCACTTGTCAACAAGTCCAGCCATACCAAATGGATATCTTGTCACTTCAAAGTCTTCTAAAAACCCCTTTGCTAAATGGACTTAACCTCTCTAGTCACATTGATTTTGCTTCTATCCAGACTTCAGGGCAGCTATGATTTAAGTTCTCTCAGTTTCTATAAAGTAAAAATTCCTTTTTTTAAGATCACTTCTCCACAGCGAATGGGAGGTAATTTTCCAAAACTTGGAAGAGAAAATCTTTCAAAAATATACAAAGAATTGCTTTACGAAATAAAATCATCAGCCTTGTCAGCAATTGAATGCAAATTGTTGAAACCATATGAGTGAAATGGGATTGCGTTCACACACAACCTCAGCAACTTTTACAATTGTGTTTACGCTTGTTGAAAAGAAAACTCTTAGTAGTCTTGATCACGAAGGATATGATGATGATCTTCCTTCCGTTAGATTTCTTGGCCACATTTTTGAACCAAAACTGTTAGGAATTTTAGCATGAGCACATATCACCTCTTCCTCTCCGCCTCCCAACTATAACTACTTATACTTTTTTGTTTATCAAAATTACACAGGACAAAATGCTGCAAGGACTGGCACCTTTGAAACATATATATCATATGTGCCTCGCCTGGGCGAAATTTTTCTCGTGTATTCTTAAAACATTTGTAACGTTCGCGTACAAGTGTATGCTAGGAATTTTGTCGGTCTGCTTTGACCAGACCGCGTGATTGCAGGAATAGCGGCTTGCCTGGAAATGTGTTTTTTTGATCGCGACAATATGCGAAAATAAGTTTTGTTTTAAGGAAAATTAACAAAACTGTATATATTCGTATAAATGAGATGTATAAGAGAAACGGAAGGAGCGCAAAAACACAGTAACACAAAATATCAAAACATATAGAAGTATAAAAATAATAACAACAATAATAAAAAAAAGCAAAAACATGAACAGTAACACATTCTCTAGGCTTAATGAGCTACAAATGAGCTACGTTAGTTTACTTTGAGCCGAGAATTCCGAAATGTTAAATAATGCCATTAGTGCTTAGGCATATATGCGGCTAAATTACAAATTGCTATAGGCTTTGGGATACGGTTGTAACAATCATTGATAATGCTGAAGCTTTAAAGAGGTTAGCTCTTCATGTTTGAAAAGTAAAGTGAGCGTCTTTTTTCTGAATATCTCTTTCTGCCAATCCTGCGTGATAGAAGAATGCCGATATAGGTAAAAGAAAGGGAAAAAGAGAAATAAGAAAAAAGCAAACATTGTATTACGATCGAAATGCATGTGGGATGCGAGCCCACGCCGTAACGACAGGCGCACTCGTTGCTGCTTATTTCTAATTTTTGTTCGAAGAAGCAACAACATCTTAAATTCGTACTAAAGAAAAAGAGAACAAATATTGCGTATAAAGCTAACTGTTGATGCTCACAACAACTATAACTTAAAGACACAATCAACATTGTGATCGTTAGTGATCACGCAGCAAAAATAGAAAACCAAAGATAGTAAAGAAGGAAAAAACAAAAGGGGGAAAAAGATGATCCTTCGTCTTGCCAGCTGAAATTCTCATTCGACTCCCCCTCTTAAATACACACTACTTCCATTCGGCCCGCAGGGCCCTTTTTTAACATAAAATAAAATTCACTACTCAAAACACTCAATAACCCTTTCTTTGTACTTTAAGGCGACAAAGAAGGCGAGATCGTATTTTATTTATTACTTTATGACCATACTTAAAAATATTTATGGAGGAAAACTGGATAATGAAAAAAGAATAGAGAGAATTCTGCAGATAACGCTTGAAGTTAAGTTCTCCAGCAATTCTACCCTATGTAAGCATAGTTTTCTCTTAACTTTTCCCAAAAATAATTAAACCATCAACAACTTTGTTAAAATTAAATGCAAAATAAAATTAAAATATAAAAAATTGTATCAAAAAACACGTTTACAACATCAACACCAATATTACCGTCAATAAAAGACGTAGATCGACATAGTGCAGGAGTAAGTACATTAGAAAGTTACCATTCTCAGATAACACTAGACTCCGCCATCTCTTTCCAAAGTCCGGAAGTTATTTCCACTTTCAGTGATTTCCACTTTCAGTGATCTCGAAGATCTTTTGCCAACCCAACCTAGTAGATATTCTCTAGTATCTTTAACTCAAATTTCGTACATGTCAGACTTAGACTGAACAATCGTCTACTCGGCGACGAGTTTTCTGAAAGATGGTTTTAGGGTTTCAGTGGGATATAGTTTTATATATCCTCTCAATAAGCGTTTACTATAAAGGAGAGTCTAACCAGACTCAATGGTAGCTGGTTTATATAAGTACAACGAATATAGTATTGAGGTGAGAACATGGAAATCTGACCATGTCAGTTGATACGCCCGACAACTGTATATCTTGAAGATAGATAGTCCAGAATTTGGCCAATCTTGACGGTATGGTAAAGTATAAAGGCAAGAGTGGCGTATTGCTTTTATGCGATACAAAGCGCAAAGTAATACTAAAGACTTTGTGGACTAAATTTTTGGTACCACAGGTGTCAGGAGCCTGCTCGCAGGTGGACGTACTAAGAAAGTTCGCTGGACGATGTACCCATCGTCTCTGTGAGCCCTGACTGCTGGGTACGGCCCTTTGGAGAGTATCGTGGTGGCTGTGGTTTTCACCTTTCCATAGCCATTGAAAAAATCTCCAAGAATATTCAAATGAGGAGCTATATGGTGCCCAGTATCTCAGCCATAGTTTGGATGACGAGCCTTTAAATGTTGATATACCCAGAGGTGCAATGAATTATCAACCTTATTTAAATGATAACTTCAATGAGAAACTTCTTTAGATTGAGTCTTAAGGAATTACGAAAATAACGAATTAGTTAAATAAACAAAAAGTAAAATGTTTGTTTCTTCAAACTCTTAATTGGAAAAAGAAGCACATGCTCAATATTTGCAAAAAAAAAGTCCTTCGTCCTGCGGACTAAAATTCCCGTCGATATTTCCAAGATAAGTGGGAAGCATATTCACTCCATAGTTTTGGGAATTGACTTTTCAGGAAAAGGTGCGTTCAAATTCTGGAATGAAGCGGCAAAAGCTAGATATGACATGCGCTGTACAACACATATGATTCCCATGATAATGACAGAAACGCTTTTTCATGCTGTATGGGGAACTGCCAAAAAAGATTTAAGCTTTGTTGAATGGTTGACAGGACGCACTTTTTACACCAGACGGCATATTGGAGGGTGCGTCAGAGCAATGACAGAATGATTATCAAAGACCAACGATTAGCAAGGTTCATGCCGTTCTGTGTTTTCCCACAATCAATATGTAAGTTCTGTGACGACCAAAGTCACAGAATTTATTTTGTTTCCACACTTAGTATGTGAATAATCTTATAATATTACATACGTATAATAGGGTAGGCTTAGGCACTTATATACAAGTTACTAGAAATAGAATTTTCAATTTAAAATAAGGTTCTTTCTGAATGGCAAACCCCGATCTGAGGATGATCGAAAGTTGGTTGTAACACAACTTTAATTCCTTTTCCGTAAAACTTGGGATTTTTGCCTTTCCTTCCCCCCTATGCCGGTGACAAGACACAGTATCCGTACAACCGTATGTTAAAAACCGATCCATGGTAATCAATGGTTACTGTCATAAGAACATAACGTAACTAAATTGAAAATAGTCCGTACATAAGTGGGCGGAAAAAGAACTCGATACTTTTATAAATAATTATAAGTTGAAGAGATGCTTTGTGAAAGAGAACACATATAGAAAGTGTCAAATTTCCAAATTCCTTTTAAATAAAAGGAAAATTAGTGTTCAAATGTGTGACAAAGCAACGCCCAATAAACAATTATTTTAATTTTAATTTTTTACATTTTAATTCATAAGTTGGTCGCATAAATGGCACCCAACGAAAATTAAAACTCCACTGTAGAATTAATTTAATTTCATTTTCATATTAATTTAATTTCAATTTTCAACGTTGGTCGCTTATAATCCCCGTGAGATGGCAACCATCGAAAAGCAACCTAGCATGGAAATTATTTTAATCCATAATATAAGTTGGTCGCATAAAAGAAAGGCGCCCAACGGAATCAAACCCGATATCTTAGTAATTATTTCAATTTAATTTTGATAAACGTTGGTCGTGCGTTTCATAAAATTGGCGCCCAACGTTGAACAAATCGATTCTTTTTTTTTTTTTTAATTTCCAATATAAGTCGCTGTAAAGTCACAATAAATAGCTCATGTGACATAAAAGTACAACTTAAAAAGTGAAAGGGTATTCAATTTACCCAAAGTATAGGAAATGCTGTGGACCTTTAATATAATAAAATTAATTAAAAACTTATATAAATAAAGTAAGTAAAAGAATACCTGGAACACCGTTGAATTTAACTCCGACAAACGAAAAAGAAACGCATTCTTTCAATTCTGAAACGCCTACTTACTGCAACAAGCGAAATATGTGTTAGCCGTAGTTTACAGTGTTAATATTTAATAACAAAGACGAATGCCGGTTTATGTAAGTTAAGGACCATCCTAATGAAAAGAACAAATTCACGAATCGCCCTCACAAATATATATAATAAACAAACTTAAAGTGTCATATAAAGTGTCATGTAAACACTTCTCACCGATATCCAATGGCACCCTACCATCAACATCTCGCACATGTATCTCATTTCACCCTATAATAAAAATAAATGCTGACTGTGGATAATTGGTTAAACCGAGGCTTCCTCTTTTATAAATTGATAAGAAAAGTCAGTCTCTTTACCAACTATCCATTTCAAACAACTATTTCACGAATAAATCCGTTAAATAAATTGAATAAATAAAAATTGCACAAGTTTGTGTTTTACTAATAAAAGGAAATTAAAATTATTTAACTTGTACATTGAAAGCTAGACTATGTTTTTAGTCTAAATAGTCCAAAGAGAAACGAATGAGAAAGAGCCTGGGTAGAAAAGTGAAAGTGTAAAGTTAAAGTTGTTGAAAAGAAGATAAAAAGCTTTTGAGAAGAAAAAAAAGAAAATAACATTTTTACAACAAATAGAATTTACACAAAAATTTATACATAATATGAAATTTTAAATAATTGAAATTACATTAAAGTTGAAGTTGAACTCTACACACGTGTTACACATGTTTATCTTTTTAATAGGATCTATATTTTAATAGATTGCATTTATAAAAAAAAAAATGTGTGAAAAATAAATAAAAAATTATAATAAAAGTGCTATTAAAAAAAAATGCTAAAAAATGCTATTGGCAACTCTACCCGCATTAATTGGCAAGCCTGCTCGCTTTTTGTTGAATGCCATAAGTAATTGGTCCACGTTTACAACGAAATCGGAAAATTTTGCAAAAATATCGAATATACAAAAAAGAAAAAAATTACAAAGTTACAAAAAAATTAAATTTATTGAAAACTTCATTATTTTAAATTCACCAAAATTGTAATGTTTAATATTGAGTTTCTAAAAAATTTTTTGGGTACAGTACTATTACAATAAAATTGTGAAATATTTGATTTACCAAAATATTAAACTATAATATTTTAAATATAAATAATTGGTTTAATATTTAAATAACCACACAATTGTTTAGCATTTAAATAAATAATAAATAGTTTAGTGCATTAAAGTCATTATTTAATTTTGACTTAAACATTGACAAGATATATATTCTTTTGCATTATTTACATTGTGGCTGGAGGACGAAGGGGTGTGCATATGATGGCTATGTAGGGCCGACGCCAGACGACGACCGACTAACTTACAGTGGACAGACAGACGGCAGACAACCGACGGGACTTTTCTTTTTATTTTATTTTTATTTCTTTGTCAGAAAAGACAAATACTCGGCCGGCAATAAAAGTAACGAGTCTCATGACAAAGTGGAAGAGAAATTAATTAGATCCCAGGTTATTATTGCAAACAGCGTTTACCCGCGTGCACCTACGCACGCAGCAGGGGAAATTGAAGTTTGTATTGGAGTGGAAAAGGCCTAATAGAAAGAGGAGCAGGGATTGCCGATGTAGCAGCTACCGCGGCCGACACTGCACCGACGCCGATGCTTGTATTGTAAGTTATTTTAGTATGTTTAATTCCTTTTTGTGATGAGTGGCTAAGCGCTACAGCTGCCACCGCTGTGGCTGGAGGACGAAGGGGTGTGCGTATGATGGCTATGTAGGGCCGACGCCAGACGACGACCGACTGACTTACAGTGGACAGACAGACGGCAGACAACCGACGGGACTTTTCTTTTTATTTTATTTTTATTTCTTTGTCAGAAAAGACAAATACTCAGCCGGCAATAAAAGTAACGAGTCTCATGACAAAATTTTTATTATTATACTATATTATTTTTATAAAAATGGTTATCTCTGATGTCCTATTTAGTCAGGCTTTAAGAAAGTATCCACAGCTCTGGGGTCTGAACAACGAACATATAAATTGGCAAAAAAACGGGAAGATATTAGCTGACGAGTTAACGGTTACAACGAACACGCCAATAACGGTAGAAGATGTCTGCTTAAAATATAAAGGAATTAAAAAAAGTCTCATGCGCCTTAACAAAAATCCTAAGGGAAGGCGATGTAC
>NW_023998416.1:23302302-23311701 GCF_014805625.2 Glossina fuscipes
TGAACCAATCGTCATGATTGAACCAGAAATATCTGAGCCAATCGTCATGATTGAACCAGAAATATCTGAACCAATCGTCATGATTGAACCAGAAATTTTTGAACCAATCGTCATGATTGAACCGGAAATTTTTGAACCAATCGTCATGATTGAACCAGAAATTTTTGAACCAATCGACATGATAAGTAATTGGTCAAGTGCGTTGTTTTGCTAACGATTGTTCACGTTGCGTACTGGTGTATCTTTTTTACGAAATATTACTTTGTCAATTGCTGCAGCCGAAAATGCAGGCGAAAACTAGGAACATAAAACTCGGTGCAACCAAAGGATAGTCTTAAAAGGAGGAGCTGCCACGAGATAAGAAGGATCGTTTTGCTACTGCATCCTGCATCAGGTATTCTTAGATAACTAGTAGGTTAAGTCCAAATGTGCGACTAGGCGGCACCCGCTACTGCGGGAGCAGGACTGCGATGAGGGGGTGCACGTGAGAGAGACTGTAGGGAGACATGGTACGGATACCAATGGACGAAGTACAGACCTACGGCCGATAGACGGGACCAACGACTTGGTAATGTGGTTTAACTCGATTTTTTTTTCTTTAGCAAAAAGAAAAACAAAAATTTTGTCGCACTTCAATTCACAACAAATTCTCAATTACTATGGGGACTAAGCAAGCAAAATTCAACAATCCCAACGGTAACATCATTAACAACGTAGAAGTAAATGACCACGCGTCTCAACTAAAACTTATCATATATTTAGTGACCGTCTCAATAATCTTAAGCGCAACTCACTTTTTAATGACCCTACAACTGTTACACAAAGAACAGCTAAAAAAGAAATACACAAAGCAGTCCAGCGAGGCGGCGAACCTCTAATACAAAATTTTTTCCTAAAATGTCTTATTACACAAAAAAAAAAAAAAAATAATAATAGTAAACAACATGAAAAGTATAGAAATAATCCTGATATAGAGAAAGAGAAGTTCACCGCAAAATAACAATTATAAACTGTCAATTGTAGAATATTTTTTTGGGGGAAAAAAAAAAAAAATTATTAAAGAAAATGGAGCATCAATCAAGAAGTGAAGTCGGTTAATTTAAAGGACGTAGAAGCAACATAACCAAAAATTTAAAATTCAAGTGAAAATCAGAAAAAAAGAATAATTCTATTCACCACACGCTCTACTGCTGGAGAATATTCACTTATTTTTAATTAAGCAAATTTCCTTGGAAACGAACCTTCCGGAAAGCCGTGAGTTATATCACTGCTAAGAGCCGCCGTTGCGCCTATTTTTATTTAAACAAATTTCCTTGAAAACGAACCTTCTGGAAAGCCCTGAGTTATATCCCGGCTAAGAATCACCGTTATACCTTTTTTTAATTAAATAAATTTTCCTATTTTTGTAGCACAGATATTTGTTTCGAATTAGTAATCTACACCTACACCAATCTGATAAGTGGGACCTTTTATCGTATGCATAACTAATTTTTTTTGAATCGTATTTGCATACGACATATGTTCTTTGATTTCTTTAAATAATTTTTAATGCCCGTGTACAAATTTCAGTTAGGGGTTCTGTCGGTCTGATTTAACCACGATCCCATCGTAATAGCGTAATTGTGATCGTGATAACGGCCTGCCGTTATTCAAGAACACATTTGGCAAAATAGCGGCTATGCACAGAGAGTCGAGAACAAGTGCTTAAACTATGCGTGTCGGCTGCGAGCCGGAAAACATAAAAGTATACAAAGTACAAACGAGTGGGAGAACAAAAAGAAAAAAAAAACATCTGCAAAAGTGAAAACTAATTACAAACAATTTTAACTTGATAAGCAAGAAAACAGAAAAACATCTAAAAAAGTGAAAAATGGCTTTGCTTTAGAGGAGAGTTGGTTGAAGAATCTCGTAACAAAAAGATCGTGAATTTTATGAGAAGTTTTTGCTTGAAAAACTTAGCAGAGGGGTGAGTCAAGCGAGCACACCATCTATGTCCTCTCCCGTTGTCTCCCCATCGTATGTCTCCCTTTGTTGGAGATTAAGTAAGGAACTGTTTAGCCCTATTCAACGAAAGCAATAACGAGGTCCAACTTTCTGAGATAAAGATCTATTATATAGCAATAAATAAAGCGCATCTGGCTACACAAACGAGAAAAAGAAACGAAAAGAGAAGAACATCGGCTGTGCCCAACGTATTCCTACCTCTCCCGACACAGAAATATTTAATAGTGCCATTATAAAAAATGGCCTACATTTCGGAGCATGTTTACTGCTTTGTATGAAATTAACCAAAGGCTAAGACCAATAGGGAAATTGCCACAAAAGAAGGCAGGCAAGATCGAGGAAATGTGAAGGTTTTGAAATCGTTTGGTTGAATTCAACCGCCCAATACGAAAACGAACGTAGGCTATTAAACGCTAAATTGAAAAGATTGTTGAAGTTGATTCCAATTAAAAATTAATCAATCTGGCATCTCTATCAAAGCCATATAACAAACAACTAATGATAGTGTTACTCAATTAGCTCTGTGTAACAATTATTATGTTTGCAAATAATGTATGGGTAGATCGAAAATTGTTTAAACTTTCTGCGATTAATTGTTATCGTTTCACAATCAAATCGTCATCAACGCTCCGCATATTATCCGATTTCAATAAAACAAAACAATGACAACTATTCTAGCATAATATTTTCAAGACATTAGCGATTTAATAATTTATTATCTATTGGATACAGTTGTTATCACTTTCTGGTCTCAACGAATCTTCAAATACTGTGATAATATCTTCTATCTGTTGATAGAAGAAAAATATGTCGAAACTACCGTAGTGCTCAACGTCGCAAAATCACTAACTGAATAAAGGCGTAAGTCGCTGCTTTGTTTACAAGTTCACGCTATTCAGCAGCATTTCTATAAGCAAGAAGTCATATTGGGAGATGTTAAGAAGGCAATTGACAAAGTGAATATATTACTTTTATAATCAAAGTGCTACGAACGTACGGATTTTGGTCACTAAGCTACTATGGCGAATAGTTGTGAGATTTATTATTCGGTTTAAAGAATTGAATGGAAAGTGTACGTAAATTATAAAAAAGAAAATTGTGCAACTCATATTATAAAATAAGTTCGACGTTCACAGATAGAAATTTATCCGAACAGATAGCACAGTAAGATGCGTTATGCGTTGTAAGATGAGTATGACAAAGTTAATAAATAGATTTCTGCAAATTATTATTATTAAAGTGGTACAGAAAAGCATAAATTGTTATTCGATAAACTAATAGCTACAAAAATTTACGTTCATATTAAAGAAAAAGGAAATTATTGCCCATAAGGCTAACTATTGATACATGCAAGAACTGTAACATAAAAATGTATCGAATCGTATTTTTGATACAAAAAAGGAGAGACCTTGAATGAATCTTAACAGTACCTGCGAGGATAATTCCATTCGGCTATTCAATATCATCATGTACACGTTTTGATCAAATTTTTCAACAATGTAAATTGGGACAAAAAACTATAACCGTAACTGAGGGGGTGAAAGAAAGCAATGTGAGCTACATTAATAATTAATTAAGAGAAATTTATATTATTTGGTTTTCATGAGCTAACTAAAATTGCAATAAGGACGAAAATAATGGGTTGGTTCTTACATGCAAAGCTAATCTTGAAGTGGGTATTTCTGTGCATGAGCTCTCAATGGGCAACAACACCGCAGGGTCGTATAGGACGACAAGTTGTAGTCTTAAAATATAAGTTTTTCAACCTAATAATATGAGTGGTATAAAATAGGCGGAAACATATATCTGTATGTGGTATATATACATATGCCACTCTTGTAGTTCTAACCGTTTGAGGAGATCCCGAGAGCCAAAATATAAAACTCTCCCACATCTCACGAACTAGCTAGCTCAGCAAAGGCACGTACATCTGTCTCATCAACCTCTAATCCTCTAATAGTGGGCCGAAGCCCTTAAAATATTTTAGTTTTTGTTAATATAGATGGACAGAGGGGAAATACAGATATGTATATGGTTGCATTAACCACTTTTTTTCAACACTAAATATAAATACATCTATTTGCTCAGAAGCCACGATTATGTAAACAGACTTCCCAGGGATTAACAGGAAGTTTTTTAAAAGACGATCAAAGAATTACTGAGTAAAAAAAAGTAATCAAAATAAACCTATAATTTCTGATTATTATTTGAACGTATATAAAATTGACTTTAAAAATAGTATTTTCATTACCTAAAAGACCGGAAGTCACTTCAAAGTTAACGCCGGCTGATTTGCAGAAGAGAAAGAGAGCTATCGATTACAAATTTCAGTATAATACATCATCTGCATATAAAGTTTATGATGAGGAAGGTAAAGAAATCGTGGCTCAATCAATTATAGTAGAAAGGGTTGCTCAATACCCTAGAGATTGGTTTTCAAGTTCAAAAACGTTGTCAAGCATCTCACTAGCCTTCACCAATACTACATTTGACCATTTAGAATGCACAGTTTACGCATCATTAGCAGCTGGAGCGCTAACCTTAATTGTTGCATACATACATCGTATGTTCTCCCAGGTATCTGCTTAAAATGAAATTAAATGAAACGAAAACTATTAGAACAATAGGATCCCTTAATATGGTTTATACTAGGTTTCGGGATGCTGCAGGAGCATTTATTCGAATCGGAACAATTGTATCTCGGTTTAGAGATTGTGCTACAATTTAAAACAATTTTCCATAATTTAATTCGTCCAACACATGAGTTCAAATGAACACTTTTTCTTCATCCTGTTTATGAATATATTTCCATCGGCTTTCTAATCACGTGTGTCTATTTTATCAATTTTTCATTATTACAAGAATTGGAATTCCATTGGCGGCATTGAACTATTAGTATGTGCTTTTTAAGTTGTTAATTATATAAATTTTGTGGTTTTGTGCCGGCATTTCACTAAATAATATATACACGTACATCAATAATAAATTTCTCACATAAATTTCTCGACACTTCGAACAGTGTGTGTTCAAAATTGTTATAATAACCAATATTTGTAAATATTTGCACATATGTACCAGCATTCTATTACAACAACATTGTTTGAAAAATTGAATTCAATTCAATATTTATATGGATTATTACGTTTTATAATATCTTTTATATTTCACCACATACTACATGAAGAATAATAATACATAAAATATTCAAAATTTAAATTCGAATATTAAATTTAAAGTAGAAAGACCAATAATAATACCTTAGAATAGAAAAGGGAAGAAAAGAGAGGGAGATATCCAAGAGCTGTCAAGCGCGCAATACAATAAAAATGGCACTAAATTGACAATTTTTTTTAATGGCGACTGAACTAGTGATGTCGACAAAGGAAAATGAACAACTTAGCACGCATTCTTTGAAGATGGAACAGTGTGTTGATCAAGCAAAGAACAAACGACAAGTCATTGTACTATTTTGTTCAACAGAAACGGAATAGATGTGTACGATAGCCACAATATAAGAATTCAAGTCGTTGAGAAGACTACGAAAGCAATTATCCTCAAGCAGAAATCAAAAGAACAGTAAGTACTTGGTCAAACGATCCCTCCACCAGAAAAACCGCAAGTATCTTTACTCCCCAAACCGTGCACCATGGAACATCTATCCTTCAATTCCTATTTGATATCAACTTCTATAGTTAATCTTTCCACTTATCCAACTGAATGTCTTGTTTCTCCGATAGATTTTTGTAAACCTTCAGTTCCGATTAATTATGACATATGTTCAAAATGTTCAATTGACCAAGGAGTCTCATAGGAGGATTACACTTTTTTCACAGACCTTAACATATAAAAAGGCAAATTTAAAAATTTCACAATCAGCCTGTCTAGATGCGTTTTATTCATATATGAAATCTGCAGAGCCCATATTAGAACACCCTTCTCCACTCTGCAAAATGGGAAGTACCTGTCTCCCTAATATTTGGAATTAGCGACAACGTTTTGGGGAGAAGACTTCCGAGACCCTTTTGTAAATTCCAGCCTCTTTGAGACCTTCAAATTTTAACTTGATAGCCTAAATGGAAGAAGAAGATGGCCTTTTTTTCACAGCAACACAGCACAGGTTTAGACGACCTTTACAGCTATGGCCAATGAGCATTTCTAGAGAAATTGCGACGGATGTTGAAAATTGTATTGATACATACCACATTCAAAGCGTAGAAACCACAATTCAGCTCAGCCAACATCAAAATTTTGCCAAATCCTTTAAGTACTTGCTATTCGCAAAGTAGCGAAGATTTACGTTATTTTATACCGAGTATTGTAGCTTACGCTAGACCCAACTTTTATTATATCGATCTAAGCGTGTCTGTTCAGTCTGCCTGTCCTTCTGATGTTTGTCCATGTACAGGTCACAATGATAAAATTTGGTACACTGACATGTTTTCGCGCAGGGACATACGCTATTAAAAACTCTTTGACTCGGCCTACTTTTACGACACCTACTCATTTAACGACTTATTTTGAAAAAATTTTAATTTTTGTATAAAAGATTTGGATCGGCCGGGGCATTTTTTTGGATCGTGTAGGGCATCTAATTGTCGACTCGCCTTGCTAGACTTCTTGTTTTTTTTCTTTTCATCTATTAAACACCTACAACCGACCTTTTTGCATACAAAACTTTAAATAACAATAATCATAAATAGTAGTCAGCGTGCTTGATAAGCAAAAAGAAACGGCAGCGGGTTAAGTGAAAAAAATTGATGTGAATTAATTTTAACAAATAGGCAAAGAAACATTAGAAAGACACATTATCCAAATTTATAAGCAATAAATATATATTTAATAAATTTATTTATTTACAAAACAAATCAATATTTTATCCTTGTGTAACGAAGTGATATTTCTGACTGTGTTTCAATAATTGGTGCCCTAGTTATCAATTCTCAATTCACCCCGTTTAGCTTGTCGAGGACAAGTTGTTCTTATTTACGACAAGTGAAGTGATCTTGGCTAGAACTCTACTTGTCCTTTACGATTCTCACACAGAATCATCACACAGAAGTAAACGACAAAAAATTTATCTTTCACCTTTTAATATATTAAAAGATATTCTTAAGAAAATTTAATGTGCCACCGTGACATCCGCCATAATTACTTTTGAATTAACACAATTAACTTTTCGGATTCTACTGTCCAAACTCTTTTATATATCAACGGTATGGGAAAAGTAAACCTAACTAAATTAGAGTTATCGCTGACCTTGTTGCCTACTACCCTCCGAGTCCTCTTATTTGATACCCATATCGCATAAAACTTCAAAAAAATGAAGTAACGAAAACTTAATTAGCTGTAACTTTTTATCTCTTATTATATTTGCAGAAACCCGAGTCTTCAAATGAAAACGAAACAGAATATATCCAATTGTGAAGAATTGGATATCGTTAATCTGCACGAGTTTATCAACGCATATATATCATTGCTTGGAGAGCTCAAATTAATAATAGATAATGATTCAGATAATGACATTTAATTAAATGTAAAATAAAACCAATAAAAATAAAATTTCAATTTTGTTAATATTCGATGAGAATATAAAAAATGTTGGAAGAATAAAACCCACTCCAGTTTCTTTATTACAAAAACACAAGGAATTCCAAATTTCTGTAGTATGAATAAAACCTACTCCAGTTTCTTTATTATAAAAACACAAGGAATTCCAAATTTCTGTAGTATGAATAAAATCTACTCCAGTTTCTTTATTACAAAAACACAAGGAATTCCAAATTTCTGTAGTATGAATAAAACCTAATCCAGTTTCTTTATTACAAAAACACAAGGAATTCCCTAATATTTGGAATTAGCGACAACGTTTTGGGGAGAAGACTTCCGAGACCCTTTTGTAAATTCCAGTCTCTTTGAGATCTTCAAATTTTAACTTGATAGCCTAAATGGAAGAAGAAGATGGCCTTTACAGAAAACAAAGTGTTTACTATTATTGAATACAATAGTATAATGACAAATCACAAAATTCGGTACACTTTGCCGGCCTCTAACGGAAGTGTCCTATGCATAATAAATGTAAGTAATGATATTTATAATAATTTTATGATATTTATTTTGTCATTATTTTTAGGTAAACCAAAAACAACCACCATATCAATAGCGGCTGACGTCAATACGCGAATACGCCAACTTCGCCGCAAATTTTCTTATAAGATTCATTTATTTTTTTTAATGCGATGTTATTTATCGTATTCCAAAAATTCAACACTTTCTTCTTTACTGTAATTTCTACCTATTTGTGAAATATTTATAAATGATTTTCTTAACTCTATAAAGGTACTCTTTAGGAATACCCGATTTACTCAAATATACTTACTTAGTAATACTTCCCCTGAAATTTTTAAAAAAGCATTTTGTTTCCCCCTTTGTTAATCCCTTATTCCGGAGAGGAGCTCTTATCGGCACAAGTGCCAGAAGTGTTCTGTCTTGTTTCTTACAATGAGATATCGAGCTATCTGGAGTCGTGAACACGGTTTCTTTAGACCAGAAAACTATAGCTCTTAGTGGCAAATGCCTTGTTATCAAGAGAACCAAAAGAACACCATCTACAATTATAACTTCACCACTTACTTATGTAGTAAATGATATACCTACAATTTGTCAATTTTTTGAATGTTGGAAACTAGTAGTGACATCTTTGATGAAATTATTCTGAGAATTAATCTTATAATTTTAGGAATTGCTGAAAGCATATCATTGGAACGACTGCTATTATGAAGAGAACGTGAATTTCTTTAGGAAGACATTCGTTAAAATCGTAATGTTATGATTTCATGTTATACCGCAAAGGAAAATTAAATCTAGTACTTAACTTGTTAAGAATTAAGAAGAAAATAAAAATAATTCTATGCATTAAAGATTATGGAAAAAATAATATGGAAAATTCGATGTACTCTGCTTAGGTTACAATTAATTATGCTTTAGAAACAATGAGAAAATGAGAAAATGTTGGTGCTATTTCGCTTACCAATATGTGACATTATGCAGATGCTTGCTTAATCGACAATAAATCAATTAATCTTGTTTGATTGCTGCTTTCGAAAGATTTTATCGGCTTCATGTAGCGGGAATAGAGAAGCCTTGATGCTTGAAATTATATTTCATTTAATTTCCTTGTTGAGATGAGAAAGTTATACATCAAGAGATATATCATACGTTGACGAAAACGTACCGGTGAAAAATTGGTTTTGAAAATAATTGCTGAAGGCATCCGGATAATATGGAAACTGTAAAAAGGTTTTGATATAAATCGAACAATGAAGTTATTAACAAGTTTGGAATATTTACTTAAACGTATGCTGTGCATAAACAAAATAGATGTTCATTTTTCAGGGA
>NW_023998416.1:23311801-23336801 GCF_014805625.2 Glossina fuscipes
ATTTGCGTTCTATAATTCTTCTTTTTATTAGCTAACAATTCCATAAAAATATACCGTTATGTCCGCCATTTTGGACTATGACGACACGAAATTTAAGAACGTGGCTTTTCCATTTTCATTGATTTTATAAAACGCATTCGTTTGCAAATTTATCACGCAAGTGAGTTTAAATGAGATCGTTTGTCACGCTTCGCATATAAATTTAGAGAAAATGGAGAAAACGTATGCAAACTCCAAGTTAGGCCTGATTGCGCCATTGTTCACTGAGTCGAAATTTATTAGAATTTTCTATTTTATATCGAATTTAAGTTCGATAATTTTTTTTCTTTTATAGGTTAGCAATTTCGCAAAAATATATAATCGTTTTCCACTGTTATCCACTGAAACGAGATTGTACGCACCCTGCTTGTCCATTTTCAGCGAATTTTTACACTTTGTAAATTTTTGGATATGAGAAAATGTAATGGCGTTTGCTTCGCTTTGAACAATCGTAAAAATTTAAAGAAAAATGGAGGAGAACTGTGCGAAGTTGTGCTCAAATATTTTGGCAATACCATTCATAAAGCGGTGGAACGTATATGAAACGGAATAGAAGAAGAGATGTAACAAATTTAACAATATTCATATATGCTGATATAACACATCTCACCGCCGAAAGTGTATCTCTAGAAGCTAGACGCCATGTGTATGGGCAGCACTTATATCCATCAGAGCTACATTGCATTTCAACAATTTGTATGTTTTTGAAAGGGAAAAAAATTGTTTTTTTTGTTTTTTTCATTCATGATTATTGGTAAAAATGCATTGCATTTTATTTTTACAGTCCACCTAGTAAGGAAGTAAATGAGATGGAAATAATGGCGGCATTGTTACTGTAAAAAAATTAAACTATGATTTCTAAATAAATAAATAGTTTCAATACAATATTAGCCGACAGTCTTAGATGCCACTGTTTTAACGCTTTAGTCTAAAAATTTATTTCTCTGGCTGAATTAATTACTATAACAGAAATAATTCAAACATAGAGTGGAACGATGCATTAAATTTGATTTAGAAACAAAATTAATTCAATTTCTTGGCCCAGTATATAATACCTCCTCAATCTTAATACATTGGTTTGACCTCGTAGAGATATTGGCGAACTCTTGTGATGATAATCATTGTAAATAGTATCTAAGATGAATTTAAAATAAGCGCAACAATACCTTTAATCCTCTTCTTCATGTCGTTATTGGATGAATGTATATCTTTTCCTTGTTTTACAAGAAACAATTCGCCTTAAAACTACACCTAATATTAGTTTCGTAATTGCTTTAGGGAAAATTTCACAGTGAACGCTCTTTGATTATTGCATTATGCACGTATGTGTTATGCATATTGTTTGATATATCGCAATCTGTGGATCGAATTTAAAATTTTTTTTCTAAAATATAGTTAATGCGCCATGAATCTTCTGTCAGCTAACTTTATGCGTTTATTTCTTAAAGATTCTTTGATCCATCCCACATTTCGATATATTCATGCAGTTTTACCCATACAAAAGCGATTTCGATTTTCATGTGATGTTTACAAGAAACAGAGGTGGAACGAAGTAAATTTTTCATTCGTGGCATTCTTGGCTTATGAACATTATCGCGTTTCTTGATAACTTCACTGATATTTCTCAATCGCTGGTGGTGTCGAAAAAACAAACAATAAACAAACTATGCAAAAGCAGAAGAAGATTTTAAGAGCAGTTTTCGGAGATTTTTTTGCGATGCCTGAATTATAAAATTTTTATCGCTTTTAACAAAAAAGTAATGGTGCTATGTAAATTTTATCAGCAAGGAGCCTGTCGCTTCGGTTCTAAATGTCACAATGAACACTTCGATGTAAAGCAAGTAGTCAAGACCGATGTGGATGGAGCTATAAACGGCAAACAGTGGCCATTTTCTTGTTATGGTCCTTTTAAGGACAAACCATGTTTACCTAATTTCATTGAGGATCAATCATTTGAAGAAATACGCTTGATGTGCTACGAAGCTAAACAAAAAAATTACTTTGAACAGTTTCATCAACAATTTTTAAAAGAAGCTATGGATGTTAATTCGAAAATGAAGGCTTTACTTCAATTTACTCCAGAAATAGTTAATGTGATTTGTAAAGTTTACGATGTTGCTGTGGAGACTATTGCGACAAAATCGAATAATCCTTTTGGCTTAGGTGGAAATGTTGGAGCAGTAAATACTAGTTCATTGTTTGCTAAACCAGTATTAGGACCCAGTAGCATGTTTAGCACTGCTGGTGGTGCTAATGCAACCAATGCTTTCGCAGCTTCCAATACGAATGGTAGCATCTTCGGAGGTACTGCTACAAATCTATCAACGGGGAACAATATTTTTGGCGGTCAGACACAGACTTCCATATTTGGCCAATCGAACAAGTCTACGAATTCGATATTTGGAGGCGGAAATGCTAGCAACCAAAATCAAGGGTCTATGTTTAGTCAAGCTCAACCACTCGCAGGAGGTGGTAATGTTTTTAATCAGCAGCAAACGCAGCAGTCCAATTCAGCATTTGGTCTTTTTGGACAGACAGCTCAACAATCAGTACAAAGCTCTAGCTTTTTTAATCAAACCCAACCATCGCAGGCAACGGCAAGCGTTTTTGGTCAAACCCTGGCACCGCAACATCAAAATACGAACCCATTTACGCAAGCAGCCAATCAGTCTGGACAAAGTTTATTTGCTTCGCAATCTAATGGTAGTCAAAACTTATTCACTCAAGCAGTGCAACAACAACCAATGCAGCCTATTGCAGGGCAAGCAGGTTTCACCCAACCAAACATTTTTGGACAAACTATTCAACAGCAGCAACCCGTGCAAAACATTGCCCCTTTTATGCAGAGCGCAAACATATCACATCAACAACAACAACAACAACAACAGCAAACACAAGGTCCCTTCCAACAAATTGTAACATCAGAACCTCAAATGCCATCACAGCCGCTAGGAACTTCTGTATATAGTCGTTTAGAGGACTTGACAGCTGAAGAAATTGAAGCTTTTAAGGCAGACAGTTTTCTGCCAGGAAAGATACCCTTTAATCCGCCACCGAAAGAGTTAATTAATTAAAATATTAAGTGAAAATTGTGTGTGTGTTTTTGTATTTCTTTTTATATATAAAAAGTGTTTCTACAATTTTATTTTCCAAAATCCTCAAAAACATTTAAATGTTGGCAGTGTTAGATAGGGTATTAACTGCAGAAGCAGTAACAGACGACTCATTAAAAACTTCATTTAATGATGCTTGAATACGACAATCCGCCGGTTGTATAACATTTAGAACGTTGGCGGCTTGGTCAATAACCCGAATTTCCAGCTTGCTTTGAACTGTATTTTCCCAGACTAAGTCGAACGGGTATTCCAACGGTTCCCGTTCCAAAGGGCACTCGTCCCGATTTGGAGCCGTAGCCAAACATACATTGGCGCCTTTAGTGTGCATTCGTTCCAAGAGAGCAACGTTAAGATTTTCAGCACTTAATGAAGTGATATATTCAAATAATTGTTCTTTGGAGTGGTTGTGTACACCTTTTCTCGCAAAAAACTACAAGATGGCGGAAATTTATTATTAAATCTTGATTTTTATACAAATTTAATGGAAGTACCGTTATAATATTGTTGCAATCTCTCATCAAAAATTCTAAAGCATTGGGATGGTGGGGCTCGACGGATTGAGCCACATCAATAAACCAACACTTGCCGTTATGCCATAAAATATTGTATTCACTCAAATCACCGTGCACTAACTTGGCCTCATTGAAGAGTTTATGCATGGCCTCAACAACCTCATCATAAGCTACACACCACTCGCTGTAACTAAGTGAAGCGTCTTTTAGTTTCGGAGCTGCCCTATTTTGATCCCCGATAAATGACATGACCAGTACATGTTTTTTTAATATAACCACATCGGGGCAATTTATGCCCACATTCTTGATACGCATCAAATTAAACATTTCCTTCTCAGCCCACATATTTATAATGATGAAATTATTTTGTTTGCTAAAACGCACATTGAAACGATCCTTGAAGCGATAATCGTCCTTGATGTAACGATCGCGTTGTTTAAAATCATTAAGTGTTGTTTTAAAAATTTTAACAGCGCATTCTTTTGGCACAATTTTTGGTAATTTCGGATCACAGCCCGCAAAGATTGGATTGGAATAAGCATGCAAAATAACAGCTTCTTTGCCAGTGGATATAATGCCATCAATTTGTTCCAAAACTTGATTATTAATTAGCTTATATAAAAGCAAACGTGTACGACCATCAACACCTTTTTCTGCAGTAGCCACATTATCCTTGCGATCTTGCATTCGGTTTTTTTTATGGCCTTTACGAGCATGAGTTTTCAATTGATTAAAGACCTGCAGACGAAAATATACATAAAAGTCTTTCTATTGATGTTCATATAACACGTACGCTATTGGACAATTTCATGTCGAAACCTGCACCATCCCCGGTAGCCACTTCCAAAGGGAAAGACATCATACGACAGGCATTACGCACTCCACACAAATTAGCGTCGTGTTTAGTGATCATTTCTCCTTCGTCGTCCAAAGTGTAGCCGCATTTAGGAATGGCTTCCAGCAATCGTTCATTCGACTCAAATCTGTCCCAATCACGTTTCTCTTTCAAAAATTCGTGTCTTTCTGCGAAATCATCTTCTAGCTCCTCTCCTACGTCGCGTAAATAGGGTTTTCTGTATTTTTCCAAGGACAGCGTTATTTTGGATTGTTTATTCTTAGCCTTTTCAATTCGGTTTAAATCGTCATTGTATTCACGGTCAAATTGGGCTTGTAACATTTGTGCTATTACCGCATCCGATTCACAATCTATCAAGCCAGTTGCCTCTGTTATAGCCAACTCTTCTTCTTCTAATTTAAGAAAGTCTAAAACTTCGGGTGGCAAATTGGCCTCAAAATCTCCTCTTGAGATATTATTATGCAATTCATCCAACTGTTCCTGTTTTCTGGCTTCCTCAACGCTTTGCTCTTCAGTTAATTTTTGTCTTTCCCGTTCATTTGCCAACTTCATTTGTTTTTCTTGCTGCACTATAGCTGCAAAATTCATTGATTCTGTTGGTGGTTTAGTGATTTTCCCCCATGGAGTAGCATTACTGCTGCCTGACATTCTATTGTCTTGATTAAGTAAATCAAAATTGAATGAAACTATGAAACGACGTATTAAACTTTAAATTATTGAATTTTTGATGAAATTGCAAACTCTTGTTGTGAATAAAGGAAACTAAATTGTGAAATTTATGAAAAGAAATTTCAATAATAAACCGAAAGAAAGAGTAAAATAGAGGTAGAAGAAAGAGCTAACAATATCATCGACTGATAAAGCAAAAAGTGACAAATGGCACTTCTCTCTCCCAATAAGAAACGTGAATTGCAAATTAGAACAGTTTTGTGTAAAATTCTAAAATAATGCTTCGCTCCCAATTGCTTTACAAGAAGATCTTGGTATTTTTGAACAAATTTTTTCTTTTTAAAATTAAAATTTTTTGTTTTGTTTTAGCTGTTTATTTAAGTGTTATTATTATTATTATTATTATAATTTTAGACTAATGAAATAAATTTTAAGATTAAAAAAAAAAAGACATTGAGCACTAGCAACGCAGGCTATCGGCTCTGTTTATTTAAGTATTATTAATTTTATTTATTTTGTATTTCGTTTTCCATTTACCATGATTTTTCCTACAAATGCAACACTGAACAGCCAGTACTAATTATGAGCAACCAATGCTAAAGAAAAATGTGAGCTTTTAGCTTTCACTTGAGTTGACAGCAGGTACGTCGCAGCTATTGTGCATACGTAAAGCAAAAAACTCGAAAATCGAACTTAGCTTTCTTCATACGTACCTTGTATTAACATAAACTATAAATAAAAAAAAAGAATTAATTTTAATTTTCTAAAAAACATTATGAATCCATTGACAATTAAGAGAACAAGAGTATGAGTAAATTTATAAGATTTATAAGAAAAAAAAAGTGCAAGATAATCTTTATTACAATTAATAAATAGGTCTAGAAATTAGTTTGTCTAGCGTTAATTTTAATAAAATTAAAAATATACATACACCAAATGGCGCTTGATATGTGAACAGTATAATTTTCTTTTGTTTTCATAAGTACATCAACCTCACACCTTCTAGTTTGTTAGTTTATCAATGCAAATGCATGAAACTATATGCTCAACTTCATATAAAAACGTACAATTAAGTCATATTTTGACATTTGGGTGCGTGCTGCGTAACGAGAACTTATTTCTAACGACATATTCTTAGTTTAAATCTGATCTTTCTATTTATTTAAAAAAGTATAATACACTTAGTTATAATTTCATTTTCGTATGATCAGCTGAGTAGGAAAAAATGTTCTTTTCAAGATGAAAAAAGTCAATGCGTATCTTTATGCTTTCCAAAGACTTAGCCTGTGTAACACATACAGGAGGTGCTTTGTTGAACACGGTTTCGATACACCATAGTACGAATTAATTATATTAAACATAGAATGCCTGCATGCTATGTTAGGTATTTAATGAACATTTAAATGAATTGATTAGATGGAATCGAAAGAAGGAACATTTAAGATAAATAATGGAACAGTGATATGTTTAATATTTGCATACGCTTGTCACGTGTTTTCCATATTGTAATTTATGAATGAATAAATTTATCATTCGTTTGAATTTGTAAAAGTTTTCCAATTAAAAGATCGAAGCGATAATGAATGAAATTTTTTATCTTATAAAAGGAAAGTAAAATAAGAATGTATACTAGCTTTGGGAAGCGGTTTTTTCCTATTTTAAATTGTGTGGGAGTGTTGCTGGATTAAAATTTATGTAATTTTGATTAGGATTTATGCGCATGCATGTCAATGTCAAATACGATTTTTCCAATTTTATGGGAAATATTTGAAAAGGTTTTGAAGAAAGGATAGTGTGTGGTATGGCCTTTCGGGAAGCGTGGTTTCGGCTACGTACAGTAAGATATCACCCAAAGCGGTGTAGTAAGGCGTAAGTCCCAAGGACGGCATGTCGTAAAGTGGAAAAATAGTAGATTGGTTCGAGACCGGGGCCGTCGGGACGAGACGGACGGATAAAATGCCCTATACCACCTTACAAGTTCATATAAGGACTTTTAAAAACAACGCAGTTAACGGTAAGTGGTCGAAAAAGTGGTACGATGCGAGACATTTGTAGGAGCGCTTGTTCTCGGGCTAAAACGTGCAGTTATAAAAAATTTCATGAAAATCTCCCAAAAATTGCCGGTAGGTCGGCTGAACACGAGAAAACAAGGCAGGCAGCCGGACAGAGTAGTTCATAATTAGCATCTGAATTAATCGGTATAACGGTCAACTGCTTCTGGGTGTTTGAAACATCCGGCCAAACTTAATATGTCGTACAAGTGGTGTCGAGTGTAAATATTATAACAATAATAAATAAAATAAGAAAAAAAAACAAGGAAAGGGTGCCGACCATAGACATAAAAGGGAGGGTCTTCTGTCTTACTTTTGAAAATTATCTTAAAATCTGTGATTAATTTATTAACAAATTTTAGAAGCAAATGATTCAGATAGTTTAGAAATGAACTCTCACCATCCTTTTCAATAATTGAAAAGTGTAAACAAATGTGTGGACACTTATTCTCGCATGGTTGGCATATTTGCAAATTATTGAGAACATATATACGCTTATTCTCTAAAGCGCGCATACTCCTGATTAATGAAATTCAGTATTGATTTAAAATTTTATCTGTTTATTTTGGGTTTTTCACATTATGCTAGAAAGATGAGATTGAGCAAGTTTAAAAATGGTCATAAAGTGATTAAAAATTGGCCCACAAGATTCTTAAATGGTGAAACGACTGGAAAGCGAACCGAGAAAATTTCAGTTTATTCCATGCAACTCGAGATATAATGCATTCATATAGTATAACTATATCAAAAGACAGGATGAGCTGATACTCATAACTCCATAATTCTTCAATATTATTTACGGCAGGTACTTATGATTTCGTTTTAAGGAGTATTTGTTTTCTTCAGGGCGACTTCGGAGAAATATATAGGAAAAACTGCAGAAAGATGTTAATATTTATGTATAAATTTCTTGTTTACAATTTTAAAATTGTTATGGATAATTTCGTATATTTTTCCTTCAAATATTTTCCCTTCAATAAAGGAACTATTTGTGAAGAACAAGAGAAAAACACTTTTTTTTTTTTTGCAATATTCTCTGATAGAAAATGGTATAACTTTTTTTTCTGCTACAGCCAAGGTGAGTTATTACTTTTCCGACATACTGATGAAAAGGGCTTCAAAATTCTTACCTTTCGAATCATATTTTTTTCGTATGCGTCAGAAACAAGAGCTAGACAGAGAGAAAGATCGAGAACAAGAAAATTATTTACAGCCAACAATAAAAGTCAAACTGAAGAAAAGGCTTCGAACAAGCCACCTAAAGACTGCAATTTACTAGGTTTACTATTACATTTGCAATAGAGAATCCATAACTCGTGTACGATTTCTAATCGATTCTATATGCGATGCTATTCTGCACACGATTCTAATCTACTATATACGATTTCTAGTCGATTTAACCATCCGCGCCCCTCCCATCTTTGCTTGTTGCTGGTTATAGCCCATTAATTAATTTAAGTGGAAAGATTGTATGTGATGGCTGAATGATAAATGGAAAGTTGTCTGCAAATTGACGCATCTTCAATGAATGCGGCGCCAGGAAATTTTTATACCCAGAAAATAGATCGCTATAGCAGTTACAGTGAAAAAATGGCCATCATTTGCTAGCCAAAACGTTAATAGTAGACAAAGAACGGCAAATGAGTGTCCGGAAGTGACATTGATCTAACATCTACCGCGCAAATATTATTCAACGGTTAAGTGAATGATTTCGGCGTACAAACTTTTCCAATCGATCGACTGAGATGTTGCCACTACAAATGTCGTCCTAATCTAAAGTATTAGTTTGAGAGGTTAGTTGATATCAAAAATTCACTCTCTAAGGCGTACAGTACTTTTTTACTTATTACATACAAGCCCTTATGTATGGCTCAGCGCATTCGTGTATTCATTACAAACCTGTAAAAGTTCAAAAATCAATCAATTCTTAAGTTTATAGCCAGGAGGCTCGTCTTTTCACCTATCCGCAACAAGTAATCTACATAATAAAAGCAAATGAGAAAACATCGAAAATTTTCAATGCAAAATGTGTCATGAGTTATGGACGAATCTCAAGCACTCACTCGTGGTATGATATTTAAGAAAAATTTCGTAAAAACTTAAAAGAAAGCTTCTAAAGCCTCTTGAAACGGTATTTATGTATACATAATTACATACATTATATATAATAGTTTTTGACCCTATTTTTGATTTGATTTATTTTTAATTCTTTAATCGTAGAGCATCTAAACAAGGATAAACATTTTGTGGTTCCGAAAGCAAGTCTTCTGATTGAGATTTGAATCATGTCATTATCTGTGGATTACAAAATGACTTTGTGTTGGATAACGATTATTGGTCCGTCCGGTGCTTTTAAAAGGCTTTTACGTATACAAAAGTAGCTTTTGAGTGTGATATGGAGGCGGAAAATATGGATTTTGAATGTGAAAATGGCTTTGCAATGATATCGACTTAGAGCGTATTCGGCTTCAAAATGGTGCATCATGCCATATTTATCGGCAAAATCAATTCATTGACCAACTAGCTGTGTTGGATGTTTTACTATAGCCACAAATCTTCATCGAGCTTATTCGTTAAGATTATTCGCCTTATAGGAGAAGATTTCTATGAAACAATGGCAAAAATTGATAATCCAAGTAATGAATTTTTCCAGAAGTCTCTAGATAGGGTCATTTACCTGAAATCATTTTTTATATAGTGATTGCATGCCAGAGATTCACGTTGATATCTCTTACTATTTTGCTTTTGGTACAAATTAAAAGAAAAGAAACGGAAAACATTTATTTGATGCCGCATATGTTCGCATAAACAACACATGCCTATATGTGCATATATAGGGATATATGGGGATGAGAATAAAAATGCATATACAACTATGAAACCTGATTGCTATTTATACTCTACACCACGTGCGATAAAGGGTATGCTAAGTTTGTGCGAACGTTCGTAACACTAGGAACGACTTGAGCTAGATCCACCTTTTATCTAAGCTTGTCTGCCCGTCATGAAATTTGGTATACTGACTTTTTTTGGCCCAAAAACAATTGCTATTGCAAAACGGTTCGAATCCGATAGATTGGACCATGCCGATCATATAGGAGTTGTAATGAAAAGATAAGGATCTTTATGCTAAAAAAATTCAATTTTCAATATTTTATGATGAAAGCATATGCTTAGTAAATCAACCATAGGGAATTTGGATTACATAGATATATTTTTCAAGCCACATCTTATATGGGCTCTCTCTCATGAAAGCCAGCTTTTCTTTTATAGCTTAGTTTGTTGTTTGTTATGATTTGTTCTGTTGTTGAGTGTTGACAAGTAAACTGAGTTTAGACTGAGTTTTGACGATTGAGTATCCTCCGATCTGAGGGCTTTCATGAAATTCATACATTTTAAGTAAGCGAATGTGGTGTATGGCGTGTAACGATCATTCTTGCCCAACTATAGCATTTTTACTTGTTTTAAAAATAGTTTCAATAATTCGTTTCTAACCTAACTGAGAAAGCAGATGGCATTACTTTTTATTGAATTTAGTGTGTTGTTGTTGGGTTTATAATAGGATTTAAACACAGCATAGATTTGGAATTTATGGCAAATACTTGGAATTTTTCTACTCGCTTTTATATATAATGTAAGAAGGAAACCAAGTGACCTTCTTTTACGTGAAAGATAATTAGCTGTCAGGAATGAGATTATTATCAATAAATTTTAGGTAGCTGAAAAAATATTGACCGTAACAATAGATATAGATTTAATTAACACAACTGTCAATATTTCTGCCTATGCATAGGATGACGGAGAAGATCGTTATCAGATGAGGATGAAACGATTTATGCTACTCGGCGAGATTGTGTAACATTAACGAAACGAACTGGTTTGATTCTGTTTCATATATTGACTAAAGTATATTTTGTATAACTTTCTAAAGCAAATGAATTCTCGCATTTTCTTGTCCAGAGTATCGCGCAAGGTAAGCTCATAAAGGGATTTGCATATATTAAGTAATCGCTCGCCTTTGGAAGTTGGCTTAACATTTTCATTTAACACAATATGTGTTCTTCGAATTTTGTAAGTCATAGAAATTGATATAATAAGTTTGAACTTATTGCTTCTATACCCTACGTCACTTGTGGTAGATGGGTGCACCCAAAGGGACTTGAGATAGACGCAGCTTTTATTAATAATTCGACCGATTCACAACAACTTTCTAGATCAGTTTGAGCTTATTTGTCCGTCTGATCGTCTTGTTTTCTTCTGTTCAACCCATAGGACTCAACTTTTTATACCTTTCACTTCGAAGGATGAGTGGTATATACATTTTGTCAAAAAAGTTTACAACGCCAGGAAGGCAGTTTCAGTGACTGCACAAAGTATATATACTCTTGATCAACATCAAATTCTGCAACGATTTAACCAGGCGCCGGCTTAAGATAACGCTGATGGGTATTAAAGGTTAGACCACGACCGAATATAATTTTCTCACTTTTTTTATTTTTTCAATCTTTTATAGGATAACTGTGATGGAGTATACAAGACTCGGTCGCAATTGAATATAAAATGGTTGTTGGTTAAGATATGTTGATGCAATTTATTATAATAACGGAGAACGGTCACTATTGAGAATGGTTCGGATTGGACCACTTTTTCAATCATTTCTCATATAACGCTTTCTTTTTAAGAGTTGATATATGAACTACTGTATGGTAGTGTAGGGTATATAGTTAGGCCATGGAACCACTATATTAATTAATTGATTTCATTCTTTAGTACTCAAGCTTAGCATAGCTATAACGGTGCGAGATCTAATAGTGACGAACATTGATGTTCTTGCGCATTAGTATGTATAACGTATATCCAATATTGCACTAACTTTAATCCGAGCATTTATTGGGCTCCCGTTGTCATAACGATAGTACGCACACGAAAGCCAGAAGACGTTCTGAAAATAATTTCATAAGGATGCTCCAAAAATCTTTTGTAGCACGTTGCGCTATTGAATGTGACGAGTACTACATTATTTCCTTTCCATTGGAGTAAGTAACTATCCGTTGTATACATCTTCCCAGTGACTGAAGTGCTAAGAAACTGCCACAGGCTTAACACAACTTGAAGACAAACATCTGTTCTTTTTTTGGAAAAGTAGACATATGATGTCGTCGATTTAAAATATCGGATAAGCTCTCCGTTGTAGCCAACATATATGTCATCGCAAATAATTGCTTTCAAAACGGCGCAGTACAATCAACTGATGGATTGCTGGTCTCTAGTTTGTCCGCAATCATATTTTGGACATTATTTATATTGAGAAGGAATTACTACTTTAATAACGATATTCCGTAGTGAAGGAGTAAACACATATATATTTAAGGGTTTTATGAACGGTACGAAGTAGGCTTAACGAAGCTCATGTTCAAGGTATGCTATAGTGTGACGATCTTTACAGAGACTATTAGGCAAAAAGGAGGGAATTTTTTTTTTTGTCATTTTTTTTAAGATACAGAGTCAATTTTTAACTCCCCTTGAGATTTCAAAATCATTGAGATCTTGTACGACGGATAAACGATATTCACCTTAAAGCGAAGATCGCTTGCGGACATGTTTTCAATTGTTATTAATTAGAAAAACGTGAATTTTAATAAACATAAGGAAATAAATTTACATTTTTATTTAATCGAAGATAAATATCATCCCATATGCATATATGTAAAATTGATTTGCACAATAGCTTTTCTATTTTCTTAATGCCCACTTTTTATTTATTTTCTTCTTTTTTTTTTTTTTTTTTTTGTTTTGAATTTTTAATAACATGTGTTTTGCTTAAAACAGAAAAAACTATTTATTGTTGATTCCGTTGTTGCTTTGTTGTAAAGCGATCGCCGTTCTGGTTAGTTTTCATTTATAACCATTTCGAGGCCAACATGAAACGAGCCCCCTGAGCTAAACAAAAAACTAAAGTAAGAGAGAGAGAGAGAGAGAGAGATCGCAAAAAAAAGAAAAAGAGAAATTACATACGGCTTGAGTCGACTCTTGTGTTATGTAATTTTTTTTTTTTTTATATTGGCTGAGGAATTGTTTATTTTGCAAGCAGTCTAAGTACGTATGACTTGGAATGAGTTATTTAACGAAATTTTAAGTAAATTTAAATGAATAAAAAAAAGAGTATATATGTTTGTTTATATATATATATATATATATATAAATATTATAAGGGCCACATTGTAGTTTATACCCTACAGCACTTGTGGTTTAAGGGTATATTTAGTTTAGGTGGATGTATACAACATCTAGGACTCTTATTACATCGATCCACTTAAGCTAGTCGGTCCGCGTGACTGGCCATCCATCTTTCGTGGGTTCAATCAACAGACCGCATATTTTAAGATATTTGCATGAAATGTATTGCACCCACATATTATGACCCAAGGGCAATCCCTACTGAACATGATTTGGATCAGATCACTTTTTCGACCATTTCCCCTATAACGTCACATTTTGAAAAGTCGGGTATAGGGTATTCTATGCACAATTCTTTTGCTTCTTTTGAATTAGGTTTGGGCCATTTCCAAACTAAACAACCCAAGTTTCCTTGTATGTTAAATAATGAATTTTAACCTTGCAAAGAAACGACCAAACATTAAAAAGGATAAATGTTTATTAACTTATAGATTAAGGTTCATTTGCAGGTTAAAGTGGTCACAAATTCTTGTACTGCCTGCTATCTTCAGATCATATGAGTAAGTTATGCAGGAAATAAAATGATTACATCTTTTGCGTTGGATGGGAGGACCAAAGGAAGGAGCAATAAACGAAAAGCTAATTGTACTTAAACAAAAGTCGGATCTAGAATACACCATTTGACCTAATCGTTGTTCTTCGGGAATTTTTGACGAAAAAATCAAGCTACATGATACAACGTACTCGTTATTTGCTTTATTCCCATCGTAACTCGAAGCTATTTTTGAAATAATTTCGGGAAAATTAAAGAAGCCATGACGACGCGGGATAATTGAATTTGTGTCGAAAGCTGATTTGTTGAGTACGCTGTAGTGCGGGTGAAGGGAGCTACTTTGAATAAATAAAACCATAATTTTGATCAAATATAATTGCCTTTAAATTTAAATATTAACACGTCGTGGTGTAAGGCATCTAACGGCCATGTCTGTGTTGCGTTGAATCTTGTATACTCTATGTGAAAAGAAGCCCGTGGGATGATTTGTCTTTTGGCGAAGTTGTCGAAATATTTTATAGATTTTCTCTGGATAGGTCATGTTTAATTCGCAGTATAAATTACCTGCACACATTGTGCTCCCAACAAGAAGCAGATACTTGATAGAGAGGAAATCTTCCATAGAATGTATGGGAATTGATTTCACTTTTAATGATAGTGCATTCTTATCAGCTCCATCTTGTTAGAGCTTCGTCTAAGTGAAAGTAGGAAATTTTTAATTTTGTATGACTAGAGCAATAGGTCACGATTTGTTAACCCGCGTTACTTAACCATAGGACCATTGTTGAGTCTACAATCTGTGTTTTCGGGAACTACATCTACGAAATGTTTACGTTAATTTCCTACAATTGTTAAGTAAATGAAGTAAAAAAAAAAATTTGTAAAACCTATATATGACGTCAACGCTTGACATTAACAAAAGACATTTGTGAATAAGGAAATAATGAAAGAAAAAAAAAAAAATTGTTTTAAAAACAAATGAATAATAAACAAAATCCTCCTCCTCCTCCTGCCCTTACGTTTTTTCCATTATTCTTTTTTAAACACTTGATTGTAAAGTCAATATTAATTTTAAAAAAAAATGTTTTTTATTGTTTAAGAAACTTTCGGAAACAATGATTACGAGGGTTTTCGTATTAAATTCAAATTTTGTTTCAAAGCACTTTTATAAATTAAAATAATTTTATTTGTAATTTTTTGGCGAGCTGTTGAAGGTCCACGTGCTCTTACAAAGTCCGTTTAAATGTCTATGGTAATTTATTGCATCATTCATGTTATTATTATTCATGTAAAAAAAAAAATAAAAATTTGAAAATATATAAATTTCTGCATTAAATTTGCAACACAATTAAAAATTTGAATTTTTTTTTTTTTTTTTTTGGTTATAGTTAACAATAGATTTACGGAATCGGTGTGACAATCGCAAATATGAAGATAGGAAACTGAAATTGGACACAAACATTCCTTGATCGATCAGGAATATACAATATTGAAAAATAAATGCGATCTGTTTGCGGACACGCCCGCAAAGCAGATAGATATTTTCTGATCTAGCCTATCTGATCTAGATATGTAATGGTATCCCTTTCATATTCTGCGCATTATGGACGTGTTTCTGAATAAAACCCATCAATTTTTTCGGCCTTGCTTTCTCAATCAATTAGGGAAGACTTGTGCGAAGTTTCTTCTTCCCGCGTTCATTTTTGTGTCTGGGTGCGAATCACAAAATTTACCCTTCGATTTGACGACCTTTCGTGGTAAATGAGCATACAACAACACATTTGCATCAAAAGAGCAAAACTGGTCGTGTTCAAGGAGAAAAGACTAGGCATACGTATATATGCTGCATTATATATTCAAAAATCTTTATATAGTATCAGCCCTCCTTAAGCTGAACTTTTACAATCTATAACTCATTAAATCGACGAGTACCGTAAATTTGCTGGTCATGAAAAATCTGTTAGATTTTACAGACTTTAAATGAGTTGAAGGTTCAAGCATGAAAAAGAGATTTAGAAACGAAAAAAAATCATCCAGCATCGGAAAGAGGAGACAGTTTTTAAGACTAAATATCATAATTGTATCCCCAAAGAGTCGGTTATGAAATCTCCTGTTGATTTTCCGCCAAAGAATCGAATCAAGTTGGGTGCATGAATGCCGTGACGGTTTTTTTTTTTTTTTTTGTTTTAATTAGATTTGTTTAATATTCAAATAGAGATTTCTAAGCGATCAAAATTAATTGATTAGCTATGTCAATCAAATTCTGCTTGAAAGTAAAAAACATGCGAATAGCAACAGAGAGCAGAGAAAATTAGCTAAAGTTTAATAAAAAAACACCATAGCAAGCCAAGGGCTACCGTAAAATATTCTAAACCATTTTACAGTTATTTCAATAGCGAGTTCTGAAAATAAGGCCGATTCAAATCATTTTCAAGAGCGTTTGTCTTTGAGTCAAAACATATCGGTGTAGCAAGGCGGCAAATAGGTACAAGGAACAAAGGTAATTAAGGCAGGCAGATTGGCAGACGGACGGATCAAATATCCTAGACTATTCCACAGTTATTTAAAGAACTCTTTAAAAAAAAAACGTTTTATATGAAAAATGATCTAAAAAGTAGCCCGATCCGAAACATTTTCAATAGCGTTGTGATGACCAAATCACGTAATTGTATCAAATTTCATGAAAATATCTCGACAATTGCGGCCGGTAAGTTGAACGAAAGAAAATAAGATGGCTGAAAGTGCAGACGGACAGACAAGCTTAAATCGATTCGGAACGTGATGTAGAAAGTAATGCTGTTTCGATCAGCATAATAAAAGGTAGGCCAATCTCAAATCCTTCTGATTGTTGTATACTTTCGCACGAACTTAATGTACGCCAATACCGCAAATGGTGTAGGGTATAAAAAGAGGATATAATAAGGCAAAGAGATATTATCATGCATAGTACTCAAAAGGTATTGAGCTTTCTAAAACAAAAAAAAAAAAAAAATAGCTTGAAATTTCACGCATCGAGTATCGTATAAGCAAATATTGGCGATTAGACCAAGTAGGTGAAACAACTTGGTTGACTCGTTTCTTTCTTCATTGCTAATATCAAATTTAGGCTTAAATTCTTGGTTTTTAGTCACGATTCGGGTTTGTAATCAGCAACGAATTTAAAAAATATAAAGCTGCTCCTTAGAGTTCTTTGCAAATACATTTCAATTGTCTCTTCTGTTTCCTTTGCAGAAGGGTTGGTTTTGTCACACCCTATACAGTACTCGCAATATAAATGCTATTCACTAAACAATTTTCAATCAACTCTGTACAGAAATGAAGTTTTGTCTAGCAGTGTGAAGGGTGTCAAGTTTTTCCTGTACTGATAAAAACAACGATAAACGTACGTATATTATTATAAGAGAAAGAGCGAAGAAAAAAGGGGAAGCTATATAGAAAAACTATTGCCCTAGCATCTTGTTTTTATTGATATAAAATCAGAATATTCCTTACATTACTTTAACATATTGTTGCTTTTAGACTAAATATCTCATATGCTTGACGAAAGTGAAATGAAGTTAGAAAATACTACGCGAGCTTGGTTGTATTTTTGTTATTCGAATCTGTCATAGAGAGCAACGAGAACACACCTAAAATAGTAGGCAAGGAGAATTTTATTAAATTCGATTTTTATAGGATCGAAGTAATGTAAAGACGGCGGAACTTGTTATATTTACTTTTGTAAATAAGTGAACAATGCGGAAATCTCTTGACTAATTGCATTTGTATGGGAATTATTTTCTATGCAATTTTTAGATTGATATCTAGCAATACGACGAAGATTATGTGCCTTTGTTGTTTTTTTTTCGGAACCTCTCCCAACTTTGATTAATTTGCAAGGACAATTATATGATATGATTGATAATAGCTGATAATGTGGAAATGTCCGAAATCACTGATATATCATTAGCGCCATTAGTGCTAAGCCTTAGTTGTCATTATTCGTATGAAGGTTCGGTTCTTAATGACCCGACAAACAACAGACATATCTGCAACGCGTGCCTGTGACTCTGATAAGCGGTACGACGAATTTCGTAAATCTTTATTTCTTTTCCGGTTCTGCATACAGGAATTTAACTGCCAACAATTGAGCTCTGTCCTTCAGCTCATACGTCCATGTACTTGGCCGTTTCAAATGTAGTTTCGATGGTCTCAAACCTTGGTTCTTAGCAATCCTATTTGTAGAGCCGGTAGCATATAACGAACAATCAGGTAGGTAGATTATAGAGTGTATAAATTTAGCGTAATCTCTAGTGCGTATCTCGGGAAGTCCACTATCCATAACGAATTAGAACTGAAAATTACAGCATTTTGCAGCAATTTTGCTTATGGGCGAATTAGAAGCCATGTTGTAATTCAAACTTGTCTAACGATCTCGTTTAAGAAAGAGGTTAAAATATAATATTACCAATCTTTTTAACAAAATTTTGAATCATTTGCCAATTTTCAATACTTGTAAGTAGTAAAAATAATGTTTTCAGGTTAAAATAGATATACTCTTCTTGTTCCATAAATTTTCTCGGCGAACTTTTCCATTAGCTAAGTGATAGGTGTCTTAAAATGTATATTACAAGTCTCAATCCGTACAAATATGATTTAAATCAATCAAAAAAAAAAAAGTAAAAAGTATTAATTCATATCATTTGAGAGGTCAATACTTTTTAGTATATTCAGACTTAATTATAATATTTATGTGAAAAGTCTGAAAAAGAAAAGCATTGGAAAAGCGAAATGTAATTTGAAAAACATAAAGCGTTTTTGGTTTGTTTTGTCCATATTGTACGCAAAGAGATACAAAGAGAAAAAAAAAAAAAAAAAAAAAGAAAATATAAATAAACAAAAATCGCAGGTAGTTGCATACTCGCTTAACTGCTCTTATATATGTATGTACCAATATATATATGTATGTACCAATATACATATGCAGTGCCATCTAAAATAATAAAAAAAAACTCTGCTGAGCCTTAGTAAGTAACGATGTTAATGATGATTTTGCTTTTTTGTTATTTATTGTGTCGAAATTTATCTATATATATAAATATGTATGCGCGTATGTATGTGTATGTATGTATGTATGTATGTATGTGAGTATCTATATATGCATCTATGGATGTATGTATGTATGTGTATATATGCATGTATGTATGTGAGTGTGTATGCACATATATTTTTTCGCGGGAAATATTGGTAAAACTGTTTTACCGACTTCAATTTGTCAATAACTTATTAGAGAGCAAGCAAGCATAAACTTAGTAAAATATATATGTATGAGCATTAAAGAACAACAAAAATACATATATACATTTATCTATGTATAAAAAATAAATGAATAAATAATACATTACATATATATATGTAAGTAAATTTGTGTGCCTAAGTGCGTCTATCATGTAAACTTACAATATAAATAAGTATATGTATGTAAACAGACATATATCTCTCAAAATACTACAACTATAAATACATTATATACGTATAAGTATTGGTTGTATCGTGTCTGTCATCATCATCATCCATTCAATTTAGTTGTGTGGAGAGCTAAGAAAAAGACCCAGCTACTCAGCCTACATTTTCAGTTCATTTTCAACGTTACTCGTGAACGGTTCTCAATCTTGACTAGTGCGCTTTATATATATATATATATATCTATATATAAGCAGAAATAACGTCAGTGTTTAAGGAAAACCAAAAAGAAAAAAAAAAATTGAAAAAGTGTATAAAATAAAACTCAACAGAAGGAAATCTTTCTCTTTTATCAAACAGTCAAATTTTTAAGCATATGTTTGAAGAAAAAGATACAAAAATTTGTGTAAATAAATCATATTAAAATTAAAATAAAATATTATTTAAAAAAAAATAAAAAAATAAAAACAAGAAGAAGAAGTATAGATACATTGTTCTATTTCTTTTTGATTTTGTGATTTGTAGTTTAAAAATATTTCGACTTTAAAAAGCAGAGATATTATTTTTTAATTCGGCTCCGGTAGTCGAGATTAATTTTGTGATCTTTTTTTTTTTCTGATCAAGTTAATTTCTTTTATTTTATTTTTCTTTTTTTTGTAAATAGTTCTCTAAGGTGAGTTTAATTAATGGTTTTTTTTTTTTTTTTTTTTTTTTTTTTTTTTTAATTCAATAAAATACTGAATATATCGTTTAATTTTTGCGACCACATACGCATCTAGAGACAGATTTGGTGGACAGATTTGAAATATTAGAAAAAAAAAATAAAAGTAAAAAGACGAAGAAAGGAAAAATAGTGTCCTCTAAATCGAAATAAATAAATTAGAAAATTATATTCGTGTCGGATCGAAATTCGGATATTCATTAGAATTGCAAAATATTTTTTTTAATGGCGATCATATCCGTCGACTTGGCGGCAGCGTTACGGAGTTTAGAGTTTAAAAATAAATTCGTGCCATTTGAGGCATACCTCCAGAGATTAAAAGGTTTAGGAAAATAGAAATCTTATACTCGCCTTAAGTCCGTCTATTCACTTCAAGTATTTATGCATATAGTATATATATGGGTAGTATTAGATCGCCAAAATTGTTTTTGTATTAAACTTTCTGGAATATCGTCAAAAATATTTTTAAATTATCGTTCGTTCAAAAGAGTTCTGTAAGTTTTTCGTTGGATCTTCGACAATATGTGAATGAATTATGTACTGATACGCGGGCATGGTCTAATCCAGTTTTTGGACGATTGAAATTGTTTTAAAAGCGGCCGTTCTTCGATATCTGTAATATTGTTACAGATATTTTGAAATAGTCGTCCTTGAAAATAAGTTCTACAACTTATTTGTAAATGGAGATATGCGATTGGGTGAGACCTATGTTATCACATTATATCAATCAAACAAAATATCAATCTTTCGAATTGCGAGCGTCCGCAATAGACGATGGCCGTAATGACAGACCGATATGACCGAATCAAGTTTTTGTTCAAACATTTATGCAGATGCGTACGTTACACTCAACAATGTGTAGATTTCATGTGTGCTTTCATAATAGACATACGTGGGAAAGTGGTTTTAGAAATACTTCAGGCGGCAGAAATTAAAGAGTTTTTCGAATCTATAAATAGGGAGAAATAAAAATTAAAAATGCTATCTATATAGCTCGCTAGGTGTAAAAAAAAGAAGAATATAATGATTCTCAAATTATTTATTTGAGATGGAAACTTCAAAATATGAATGAATGAATCATCGCACTGTTAAAATTAATCACACTTTAAATGAATGAGTTATTTTCATTTATTTGCAAAAAAAAAAAAAAAAATGCGAAAGGGAAGTGCGTTACACACACAGTTGCTATGATACGTCCACCATCGCCATCAAACAATGTGATAATTAAAGATTTATTTTCTCATTCTCGGCATTCGCTTCGAATCGCTATCGACTATCAAGTCTGTGTTTGCAGGTTCAAATCTCGATGCGGTAAACTTTATACTTTGGTCGCAGTTATAATGTATGCTTAGGCGGCAAAAGCATAATACTTACTTTACCGATTGAGTAAGCACCCACTAGATTGCATCTGCTTCGCTATCTCTTGCTCTTTCCTCATTTCTTTCTGACCGTCACCGTATTATACGAATAAGGGATCGAACCCTATTCCAAACCAAGTTAAAAATCGTCCCAGTCGGCTTATTGAAACAAGCGAATTTAGAGAGAGAGGGATAGTAGGTACCAAAGGTCCCCCCCTAACATGAGTAGAATTTCCATATTGTTTTCCTTCTCTTTTTGAGAGCCTTGTTCGATATGGTGGCAGATGTAGTTAGTAAAACTTTGGAATGAATTTCATTTCTTTCGTAACATGCGGAGTAAGTAACAGGAAACTGACATTGATTATATCCATATCATAGACAACGTCATGTAAATCCTATATTTGATTTATATCTTTAGATCATATCAAGATCATATTATTAAATGATCTCTTAAAGGGATATACCAATCTTGGAGAATAAATAGCAGGACAGCAACTTTTAATGTAGCTCAGTTTCTTAAACTTACGTAATCTAAATCTGATTTATATCTTTAGATATATACACAAAATCATGATCATTAAAAGATATTTTACAACGATACAACAGTGATGTTGTGATAGCGTTCGCAACAACAACTTAAACATATTCGATTGGTGGTGTCTATACCACCGCTATTGTCCCAGTCCCAGGAATTGAGAAAAGAACTGCAAAGTTGCTATATATATTATATATTTCGATCAAGTTAAAAAGTCGCTTAGAAACTTTTCACAATGCAGCTGTAATAGTTAAAAAAATGTTCTAAACTCGATAAACGGTTTGTTAATGACTTGAGAAATTTGGCATGCATCGACAACTATATTTTTATACCCATCATCGACGGACGAGGGATATATTCATTTTGTCAAAACGTTTGCAACAACCAGGAGCAATGATCAGTGACTGCACAAAGTACAAACATTTGTAAGCTGCATTAAATTGGCAAGAAACATTGGAAGTTCTTGCATGCAGATTGATATTGAAGTCATTCGAAGGATATGCCTATAGTGCAGCACATTCTTTCGTTCTCTTACTCACAAACTGCAGCAGACAAATATAAAAAAACTTCAATTCGCATTCTATAAGCATTGCTATAGTACCTATACAAAAATGGAACAAACTCGGCCACGCCTAGTGTCATCATAATATCATTTCTTTTCCAAAATGCACAGAGCCAAGGTTCAAAAACCCCATAAAGTATATAAATACTTGACCAGTTTCAAACTCGTAATGCAGTTGAGCATGTACGTTCTGCTTTAAGTCTTTTATCCGCTAAAGTTCGCTTAGGACTGAATTTCATCCATCTGCTGACAAGACTTCACCTAACGAAAATTGACTTTTTATTGTGTTCAAGGTAGTGCGCCCCAATAGTAATGTACCATCTTTTTCCTTCTATTTATTACTAAAACTTGTTAAGCTTGCTAAAGTTTGATTAGCGAGCATTTGAAACAAACAATTCGATA
This sequence comes from Glossina fuscipes, assembly GCF_014805625.2. Classification (NCBI taxonomy): domain Eukaryota; kingdom Metazoa; phylum Arthropoda; class Insecta; order Diptera; family Glossinidae; genus Glossina; species Glossina fuscipes. The sequence goes on from NW_023998416.1 coordinate 23,334,795, forward strand.
AACGTTTTTGTCCAAGTGACACGTCTAGTGTCTAGCCATAAATGAATTTATTTTTTTTTTTGTTAATGATGTCGTAATATGCGAAAACATGCGAATGGGTGTAAAATTCAATTGGAAACAATTATAAATATATGCTCGTATTAAGGGACTCAAATACGGCAACTAAGACTGAGCTGCGTTTTGAGCTAGAGTTTGGTAAATAATTCTTAAGATGCTCTGTTTGATAATTGATCAATTTGAACTTAATCTTACTTGTGTCTATTGTAAGCACAGCACAAAGCCTTATGCAGCTTCTCTGAAAAATTTCTGATTCAAGCTTGCTAAACTTTTCTCAAATCTTGACGAATTGTAGTTATATATATATATACATAGTAAGAAGTAAGGACATTGTATTCGGCTTGCATTGAGTTCTTTGTATCTATATCATCGTTATCCTAAAAAAGGCAAATAAGTAAAAGAACCACATTTTCATGCCCTGTAATAATAATTTTTTCCATTTTGAAAATAAAAGTGTTTGTCGCACATGGCGCACAGGCATGTCCTTGGAAAAGTTTAAGCCACTTCCGAATTCTTTTGCAAATTTTGTAGACCACATCTCTAGTCTTTCCAACGGGATAATGTCAACCACAAATGCCATACAGTTGCGCAGACATGCAGATGGACATGTTTAGATGCATTCCAAATTTGAAATTGGTCAAGAATTTATTTACTTCATGGGGTTTGGAAGGTTGTTCATGCGCCTTATAAAGTTATTGAAAGGAAACTAAACTTTAATGCACTATAACATTGGATAGGCCTCGTCCTCATTTTTGTACAACATCGTCCATACAATATGCATTCAAATTTTTGTACGTTTATATGCTATAGTTTATGAGTAATGAACGGAAAAAACAATTTTTTATCACTTACAAAGGACACTTTTATTTTGCAAATAGAAAAAATCAGCCGCGCCCACTTCATATTATAGAGCATAAAAATTTGATTTTTTCACTTTTTTTGTCTGTCTTAGGATAACGTTGATGGGTATAGCAGATCAAGTCACAATCGAGTATTATTTTCTTACTTGCTTCTTAATCCCTTTTATGATAAGTGCGATGGGTATACAGGATTCGTTCGTAACTGAATATAAAACTGTCACTTGTTAAAATATGTCGATGAAATTTAACATAGGGAAAGTAGTTCGGATCGGATCATTTTTTCCACCTCTTGCCATAAAACGGCCTACTTTGAAAAGTCGATTCAACTATTGCTTGGCCTTTCGCAAATATTCTGCCTGAATGATCTATGATTTCATGGTAACATTTTTGTGCTAATCCCTTTGTCCAACTGCATGGGCTGCCTTACCTTATGACTTTGATAGGTAAAAAATCGTAAATTTGTATTTCGCTTTTCCAATTAACTATTGTAGAAAAATGGGAAGTTTTCATGTGATTTTGGTTAACAGTGTTACATACACTAGGTGGTGTTCGATTGCAAACATTTCGCATCGCCTATGATGGGTTTAAAAAACAGCAGAACGTTGAGATAGCAAATTATCGATATATCGCACGTATACCTATATTAAAATAGACAAATAACTGAGAAAGAAACAAAAAGAAGAATTTTGGTTTATTTAAAAAAAAAAATTATGAATTCCTGTTGAAATTCAGCGACAATGTACGAAATGCTTGTTCTTGCTTTATACTTATTGATAACCTTTTAAAAAGTAATTTTTTATTTATTTATTTTTTTTTTTTTTTTGTTATATAAAAGAAAGATGTACGTACATAAATATATGAGCGCGTGTGTTCGTGTTAAGAGACTTAAAGATTCAAAGACCAAAAAAAAAAAATTGTTGTCTACCTAAATAAATGCCAATAACCTAATAAAAAATTTAATGAAAAGTAAAATTAGTTAGAATTCAAGGATAGAATAAGTAAGAAATTTATATTTGCCGGGGGAGTGCTATTGACTTTTTTGTTTTGGTAATTAATAAGATTGAATCCTCTTTTAGAGTTTATCATGGTT